>NC_056733.1:1510579526-1510659526 GCF_019279795.1 Protopterus annectens
GGCTGAGACCATATGTTTGAACTTATAATAGTTCAAACACTGAAGTAAAAAAAGAAAAAAAAAACAACAAAAAACAAAATTAAGCATCTGTGGCAGGAGGGGTACACCCCTTGCACCCCCACACCCCTTTACTTAATTATACCAACTCCGAGATCGCACTATATTGCAGAAAAGGGAACGTTTCCATTCTGCACTGTATGGAGATCTCCATTCAGTCCGATTGAACATTTACAAGTTTGAACGTATGGTCTCGGCCATATGAGGTTCGAACTTGGTATATGTTCAATCTACTAAAGGGGACCCATATATATATATATATATATATATATATATATATATATGTGTGTGTGTGTGTGTGTGTATACATGTGTGTGTGTATGTGTGTGTGTGTGTGTGTGTGTGTGTGTGTGTGTGTGTGTGTGTGTGTGTGTGTGTGTGTGTGTGTGTGTGTGTGTGTGTGTCTGTATGGGCATGTGCCTGTGTGTCTTGTATAGTATTTTTGTTCATTTTACCAAATAGCTTTGTGCATGTTTTTCCAAATAGCTGAATAATCAGAATGTGACGCAAAAACACTTTTAATAACTTTATTTGGATGGGAAGGCATATGTTGGGTCATTGCTGGATTTTGGTAAATTTGTGGTGCAGCTGCCTGAGGAGGAAGGAGTTTAGTCAGAAGGATGTGGTTGAAATATTTGGTTCAGGCTTGAGAGCAGGTAAGGCAGTTCAGTCAGTCATGGTGGGCTTAACAGCAATTAGCATAGTTGTGCTGGTGGCAGGGTTATGTGATTTTATTAAATCTTGAACTGTGGTTCATTTGTTGAAGTGATGGGGTAGGGTTGATAGTGTGAAGACTGACAGATGATGACCATTGACAAGTCAGGTTTTGAAGGTTTTGTTGCAGGGATTAGCATTGGTAAATGGAGATTAATTGAACTATACTTCATGGGTGACATTTGCTCTATGGATGTATAATGTAGCTCTTAGGGTGTCAGAATGGTTTTGGTCATTATTTGGGGGGCATGTTTCAGTTTTCTTTTCCTTCTATGCATATTTGGTTGTGTAGATCTAAAACAGATAAATTTGGGAAGGGCAGACAGCTAGTATTGGGAAGGACAAGAATGATTGATTATGTCCAGTTGGTTTGGCTAAGAGGTTGCTGTGGTGTTATGTTGGGAGTCCTCACTACGTCAGTTTGATCAGTAGGGGGCAAGGTGATGATGTGTAATCAGTTTACATATATGAGGAGGAGAGCTTTTTGGTGTTGGTTTTTTGGGAGAGAGGTTTTCCATTCATGGTTTGCACATTGGAAGGATATCAGATTTAGTGAGGGAAGGAAAAGTCATAAAAGGGGTGGGTAGTTGGTCATCAAGTGCCTTCTTGTCTTATATTAGATGATTGGGTATGATGACTGGCTTAGTATTAAATTATTTTGTAAGAAAGGAAATCTCCTTTTGGCCATTCTTATATCCACCGGGCAACACTACGGGCCTGCAGTTAAGCCAGATGGCATGCAATTGGATTGGCATTGTTTTGGGTAGCACTGGGATCCTGAGAGTCCTGGTGGTACATTTGGCAGGTAATGATTTGGGAATAATTGCAAAGTTACAGTGGGTATTTAGGATAAGTGAGGATCTGTTTATTTTTAAAGAGGTTGTATCCAGGTATGTGTATTGTGTGTCCGGAGGTAGTACTACAATTATTTTCGCTTTGGAGAAGGCTCATTGGTTTGCTAAATTTAAGCTAGTTACGTAACTGGCTGCTTTGGATATTTATATGATAGGGCATGGGATGTCAATGACAGGGATTCAGTTTGGTTCAGGCAGAATGGAGTACGACTGAATGATTTTGGCAGGACCATATTAATTTACACTTATGTTTGTTTTGTATGGTTTACTGAAGGTTTTGGAGTGAATGAGAGGGAATAACCTATGTCAGGCTGGTTGGTGGAGAAGAGGGGCATGTTTGTCCCTCTTCTGTTCCCCGTCTGGTGTTGGATGTTTAATTCAATGAGTTGGGGAATGAAAGTTAGTGATGGTATGGTGTTTAATAAGTAAAAGTAAGTGAGTGGAGGTGGGAAAGCTGCTTATTTGGTTAGGGTTATCAAGGTTATGCTGTCCTAGTAAATGGTTATATGGATGTTCATGCTGTGATTAATAAATTAAAATATTGTTCAATAAAGTTATGTTTGTGGAAGTTAATAAAGGTCATCAGATGTCATTTGGTGTGGTATTTTTATTGAAAGGGACTGGGCCAAATGAGGTTTAGGAACAAACCAACTTGTCCAGGGACATCTTCGGCTGAGGGTCAGGTAGGAATAGTAATGTTCAGTGTGGTGGGGATGTGAAGGGCTAAATTGGGAAAGTATGTGGTTTGGGAAGAAATGAAGTAAGTTCAAGGAGGGACTTAACTATTTTTCTGTGAGTATAACTGGGTCAGGGGTCATATTTTGGCATGAACCTGCTACTTGCCATCCCTTCCTCTTTTAGGAACATTGAGGATTGTGTGGGTTATTTTATGGGTTTGGTGTTTAAGTGGAGAAGAGGAGCAGGTTTGTCCCTTTTCTTTCTGTTCCCCCTCTGATGTTGGATGTTTAATTCAGTGAGTTGGGGAATGAAAGTGAGTGATGGGACACTGCTTACCTAGAAAAAAATGTTCACTGATTTGAACAATTTCAATGTTTGATGAAGAGAAGTTCGATGATATTGGTTCAATGAATAACAGTTCAATGTAAGTAGATTTTGATTAACTATCAACCTATTATTATTTATTATTCTTTTGTGAATGGATTTCCAAGTGGATTGGTAAGAGGAATTTAACCATATAGATATTAAATTGAGAATTATGGATTTGACATATAATTCAACATTTGAAATACATAATCCACCTTCTTGCCATCTTTTAGCATGACAATCAAAGGATATTCCTGGTTTATTGGGGAACCAGAGAAAATTAAGAAGAATACAATATAATTTTTTAAAGATGTTTTTAGGAGGGAGAATAATTACTGATTGTAGATAGAAAAATATTTTTGATAGGATTATCATTTTTATTAAAGTAAGTCTCTCTTCCATTGTAAAAAAAAATGCTCCAATTAATAATTATTTTTAGTAACAGTATCTATTAAATTGTTATAATTTACTGCTATTTAATCTTTTACAGTAGATTTAATTATAATTCCAAGATAATTAATTTTTTAATTGTCCCAAATAAAATCTGTATAGTTTCTTAAATTAGTATCAACTTTTTATCAGTAAGTAAAGTTTCTGTTTTATCAGAGTTAAATATTAAACATTGTGCTTTTCCAAAGTACTTAACAGACTTAGTTAAATTTTCTATTAAAGCTTCCTCACCAATTGTTATTAAAATGGCAGCTGCAAAAACTGAATTTTGCAGGAATAACTTTCATTTATTGCAAATCATTGAATTTTGCTGTAAGATCTAATAAAGTTTGTGAAAGATTCAATTGCTAGAGCAGATAATAGAGGTGACAAAGGACAACTCTTCTGTGTACCTTTTAATATTTTGAAAGAGCTCGAAATAAAAGATACACTTTAAATTAAAGAGAATAAGTTACTATATAGATTAGTTATAAGATTTATAAAATCTAGGGAAAATTCATATTGTTAAGTGCTTTCAACAAACATTTTCAACTAATAGAATCAAAATCCTTATTTATATCTAGACTTATTATAGTTAATTGTTTTTGTTTGTTTTGCTTTTATTAGCCAGATCTATTAAAGTATTAAGCCTAATAATGTTACCCCGAACCTTTCTATATAGTATAAACACAGTCCTCATCATTTATTAATCCTGGCATAATAGGGTTCAATCTTTTTGCAAGAATAGAGATACATATTTTATAATCAACATTTAATAATGAAATCAGATGGTAAGAAGAACATAAGTTGGAATCTTCATTTGGTTTCAAGATAGGAGATATCAGGGAATATTTCCAGGAGGGGGATGGTTGACAGATGTTTAACATGTTAGAAAAACTTTTAATAGGATATTTAAAATATTATCTGGAAATAAATTGTATAATTCTGGGAATATACCATCAAGACCAGGAGCTGTGTTTGGTTTAAGATTATTAATTTGATCTTTTAACTCCTTAAAAGAGAAGGACTTTTCAATTTAGGATCATTGTTCTTTGATTAATTTAAACCTTATATTGTTTTTCAGAAAGTCATTGGTTAAGGTGTTGATTTTTAAATCTGTCTCTTTGTTATTCATTTCTTCATGATATTTCCTAAAACATTCTAGTATGCATTTTATATCAGTCAGATTAGTATTTATGTTTTTCATAGCCCTAACAGCCAACTGGTGTAAGCTTTTTTTGGGTTTATTGAATTTCAAATTTTCCAAATGTATTGATAATATATGGCTAAGTATATAAAGATATTTCTGATTTAATGTTTTCAATTCAGAGTTTTCCAGTTAGTCATGAGGTTTTAAATTGGATTTCAATTTATATTTGACTGCAAAGAAATCAGCTCCTTATCCCACTCTTTTTTACATATGTACCAATTTTTAATTCTTCCATATAAATAAGATTTTAAAGAATACAAGTGAATTACTACTGAAACTACTACATTATTATTAGTTTCAGTGTATTGATCTATTTCTTTTAGACACCATTCCTTAAAGTCTTTTAATGTTACTATATACACAGGGATATTCTGATACTAAATCAAGTTACTTGGCTTTAACGTTAACATAAATGTAATAGCACTGTGGTCAGATAAAGGATATTAAGTTATTAATACATATTCAATTTGATGAAATAAACTACTAGAAGTAAAAATGTTATCAATGTTTGACTAGGTGCCAAATCTATAAGAATAATGTATAAAGTTAAGAGAGTTAGTTGATTTAACAGCATAGGTATCTCTCAAATGTTGAGAATTAATAAAATGATCTAAGTGTTTAGCTACTGAGGATGGCTTAAAGAACTTTAACAGTAGTTGCGTCTTTGCTAAAAGGAATACAGTTAAAATCTCCTACAATAATCAATTCACCTTTTGTATATAAGGTTATAATATCCAAATATTTCTTAGCAAAGTTTCCAATTCCATGTATCCAGTAAGAATTCACAAAAGTATGTTTTTTTGTCAGTTTCTACTACTACTAAACCCAACATGCAATTTTTATCTGAATAGGTATTTAATATTTTAAGCATAGGAAATGAATTTCTTCAAAGAATAAGAGTTAATATTTAAGATCATAGAAATATGAAGTTGGAAATGTTAGAAATAAAGAATGATATTATGTGTTCCAAATATATCACAAATATACCAGAAATAATGCATTTAAAATTTCTCTATTTGATCAAGACAGTTTATAGAGTAATTTCTTCTAATTAATACTACTATAGAAAATACTACAAATAACCTAATATTTAAGCATTTATAGGGAGGAAATAAAACTAACAACACCTATAACACATTAGCCTATAGACATCATAACACCAATACATATCAAGATCACATATTATAAAACTTTTAAAACTCATTTAACTAAAATTAACTAAATTACCAGCATAACAGGTATAAATAAGTCTAATCTGAGGATCATGCAACTCAATGCTAGAAGTCTAAATCTTAAGATGCACTTGCTCGAAGCATTCCTCAAAATGGAGAACATCAACATTTGTATTGTAATGGAGACCTGGTTTAAAGCAGCAGAAAGCACCCCTAGACTACCAGGCTATAACTCATTCCACACCTTTTGGCTGAAGAACATGGACCGAAGCTCCAAAGGCAGTGGTGTCTCCATATTCATAAAGGATATGCACACCTCCAGACCAATAGCCCAGCATAACACATCTGAGATACTTCAGGTACAACTAACATTGGGTAAGATGGCGATTCAGGTTGTAGCCTGCTATAAGTCCTCAACCATTTCCTGAGACTCTCACTCCACATTCCTAAGTACCCTGGAAACTATTAGGGTCCAGCCCACCACTCTTATACTAGATGACTTCAACTACCTCTTCATCAACTGGGAAAATTACTCATGCTTCAATACACTGGCCCAATGCTTCCTGGAATTCATCAATTCCAATGCTCTGAACCCATTCATTCTTACCCCCACTAGAGGAAGCAACATCTTTGATCTGGTTATTACTAACATGGGCAACCGTTGCTCTGCACCAATAGTCAATTCCTCCCTGGTTAGATCTGACCACAAACTATTCACCATGGAAATACACATCTCACCCCCCCCCCCCGCAAAGCTAACCACCATGAAAAACTTCTCCAAAGCTGACTTTGGGCTCCTTAAAACAGAGGTGGCTAAATTCACTGCACCCATGTCAATGGAAAATAGATGCATGACTGCTGAATCATACACCAATGCACTGTATGAACAAGTACATAAATGCATGGAACTAGTCATACCCAACAGAACCAAGATGCTCTCCTCCAAAAAGGAAGCTAATCTGGTGGTCCCATGCCATTAGAAGCAATAAACTGTTCCAGAAAAAGGTGAAGTCCCAAGACTGGAAAAAACTCCCTTATTAGTTTCAACAAAATGTTGAGATCCCTCATAAAAACCTCTAAAGCCAGCTTTGAAGGCAAAATTGGGGCAGACACTAAAAACAAACACAAAGCCTTCTTATAGTTATATCAGAAATCTCCATGGCAATACCCAGGTTTGCTCTTAGTTACTGCACAATGGTACCTACTATACTGAGCCAACAGATATTGCCAACATACTGGCCAACAGATTCAGTGCCATCTTTACCTCTTTCTCCCCCCATAAAAGACCAATCACAATACTGGAGGAATGCCAGGCACCCAGCATTACTGCAGCACAGGTTAAAGCTACATTGTCCAAGGCTAAGAATACAGGTTCCATGGGATCCAACAATATTCCTGGATGTGTTATACATGAACTACAAAGTGAACTGGCACCACATCTGCCTGCCATGTTCAATCACAGCCTCACCTCAGGATATTTCCCTACTGAATGGTGCACTGCTACAATTGTCCTTCTTCATAAAGGGGGATCAACTACAGACCCTGGGAATTATTGCCCCATTAGCCTGATGAGTCTGATATGTAAGACTATGGAGTACATCATAATGGACCTAATTAACAAGGATATAAGGAATCTCCAAACTCTAGATCCCACGCAGTTTGGTTTTGTGAAAGGTAGAGCAAGCCTTCTCAACCTTTTTGATATCTTTGAATCTGTCACCAGAGCTGTCGATGAGGGCAAGACACTTCATACAGCCTACCATGATCTGGCCAAGGACTTTGATACCATTCCGCACTCAGGAATTATTGATAAACTCACCAAAATAGACATCAAACCCTATATCACTAGATGGGTTGCAAATTGGCTCACAGATAGAACCCAAAGTGTGAAAGTAGCAGACTCCAAGTCAGACTGCTAATCGGTCATGAGTGGGGTCCCACAGGATCATTCCTGGGTTCTCTCCTGTTTGGCATCTACTTCTCAAAAGTCCAGGCCAACACAGAGGGACTCTGGCTGACCAAGTTTACAGATGACTGCAAGCTGGGAGCCATTGATAACTCCCTAAGTGATGTAAACATCCTACAGAAAGGCCTCATTGAGACCAATGACTGGTGTCAAAACCATGGCCTTAAGCTTAATGCCAAAAAATGTGCAGTTATCCCCTTTGGGAAAAATTCAGTTTGCACTAATTACCACATTGATGGTAGCACACTGAACACTGAAGGTATTATAAGAGATCTGGGGACACAGGTTGACAGCAACCTCTCCTTTAACCACCACATTGTCACTGTGGTCAGAAAGCCCTTCTATGGGGCACATCTCATTACCAAGGGTTTTCCATCCAGAAAGAAAGAGGTCATCAACTCTCTCTACTCATCCCTCATTAGATCAATCATCGAGTATAATGCCCCATTTGCCATGTACCTCACTAGACAAATGCAACAGCTGGAAAGGCCACAAAAGAACCTCATGAAGAGGGTTCTAGGCCTTAAACACATGTTGTACATTGACAGACAAAAAATTTAAACTATGCTCTATCTCATATCATCTACTAAGAGGCAATCTCTACTTGACTTACAAAGCCATGTCTGACCCAGCACTATTAAAAATGCTAGATCTAAAGAAATCCCAATCCCTCCACACCACACGCTCCAGAGACCTCAACCTCATTGCCACAATCAACAGAACATGCTGGACAGAAAGGTTCATAACACAGAGACTGCCCATGCTATGGAATAGACTTCCCATACATTTCAAACAGAGCACCTCAGTAATCCTCTTCAAGAGAAATCTTGATGAGTGGATGGGAAATAAAAAGTTCACCTCGGGGATCACTTCAGTGGCTCTACTTGATAGATGCACTGGGAGCAAAAGTCAGGTGGCACAATGCCAGGGCACTTCTATGGGCTAGGCTCGTAAAGGCTGCAGGGCCATTAGCCTAGTACCCAACTATGAACCTATGAACCTATAATGGCATGGGTGAATAGGTGAAAGTAATAGTCAGAATATGGAAGTATAATTAAAAGGTGCTACAATTTAAAATTACATATTTGTGTATATTGTATGTTTATATATGCATAATATATTTACATGGATGTGAACATATATAACTGTGTACATGTGTTTACAAATTATGAGTAGGTGCTTGATATGTATATTAACAGTTAAGAGAGAGTGAATATGTTCTATGTATCTATGCATGACAGTAAATATACACATGAATAAGCGTTTTAAGTGAATGTGTGTTTGTATTATGAATGTATGTATGTTAATATCAATACCTCTAGTGCTTGGAATGTACATTTTACATCTAACTTATGTACAGGATGCATTATTTTATGATTATACTGTAAGTATCATGTACTTACAGATTTGCTTATAGTACTTTTCATTGCCATATTCTGAAAGGTGTGGACCAAACCCCGGATTTACTAAATGTCCGTGCAGGCCTAGCTTAGTCCTGGATGGAAGCACCCATTTAGGAGCAGGATGGCAGTGCACCACGCATATTAATAAGACACGCTGCCCAAGCTCCTAGGCTTACATGGAGTGTATATGAGTGCAAGGGTCATGTCTGAGAGCAGCGCTCTCAGAATAAACATACCCCTGCAATGCAAAACAGCATTGCAGAGACCGCTCATAGGTGTCCGCATATCCCCACCAAAATTTCCTCATGTGTACAACAGCAACAGTACATAAAAATTAAATGAAGAAACCCCTTTATTTTTTTTTTTAAATCCGAATACAGCTAACCATGGGTGTGCCCATCGCTTAGCTATGGTTAAAACAGCTTAAAAGGCTGAAGTGGATAACAAGGAAGATATATACAAATAAAGCAGCACAGCAATAGTGTAGTGGGTAAAGCATTCTCCTAATGAACAGGCATTCCTGGTTTGAGTCCCACTGCAGCACAGTCTATTTTACATGGCAAAGCACATTATAACCAATATTTTTGTTGCAAAACCCACTAAATAACATATATTTATGAACTGGAGTACTGCAGGAAATGCACATGTGAAGTGTCAGTGTCATAATGAATAAGGCACTAGTAAGCAGGTTTAAGCACAAATAATCAGTAGTAAGCATATGTAAGCAATATTAAGCATGTTTAAGCGTGTTTGCACTGGAGTAAGCACTGCCTACACAGGTTAAGCAATGTAGAAGCTAACTGAGTATAAGACACTGTAACTGGAAGTTAGCATCGCTTACCTCTGCGCAAACCCGCATACAACTGCTTTAAAGTGCATTAATCACTCTGTATCCAAGGGCTCATGTTCTGCCCAGCAACAAAATAAGCAGCCTCTACAAGGCTTGAACCAAAGACCCTGTGCACTAGGATGACAGTAGTTAACCACTAAGCCATCATAGCAGTGCATAAGATTGAGTTTTCAACAAACAAATCCTCACCATAGGAAAATCAAATTGAACATGTGAAAGGAATCTATGTACAGTGGGATGTTGTATAACCTGCTACATAACATAAATATGTGAAGTGGAGTACTGCAGTAAGGCCAGATGTGAGGTATTATTGTAATAAAGTGTTGAAGTCCCTAGGACCCCATACAATGTATGTACACATGAATCACGGATACCAGACACAGATATAACATGTAATGAATAATAAATCAATGACAAATGGAAATTATAATGCTAATTAAATATTAAGTGATGCTAAGCATTGCACAGCTCAGCTTACTTAGTGTAAGCAATGTGTAGGCTGGCTAACTCAATCTGCCCAGTGGTATACCCCTTTAAGCAATGCCAACAATAGGTAAGCAGGTGTGCCCATAGCTTAGCCTTTTCAAAACCATCCAATCATTGGAAAGTGTGGGAAATTGGGTGTTATTTAAACCCCACAGGTGTGAAAACTTCCCATGACTGGTTGCTACTCCCTATTGTAGGCAGAATGGCTGGAGTTGGGGAAGGCACTCGATTTAGAGCGCAGTGCTGGGGTACCCAGGAGTCCAGATTCATGGTATGGCTCCTGGTAAAACACCATGAGCAGAGACTACTGCAGGGCCAGTACCAGGGCTCTCAGTATAAAGTGGAGGCCTGGGATAGTCTCGCCTATGACCTCACCAGTGCCACTGGTATCCCCCGGACTGGTGAGCAGGTCAGACATCACCATGCTGACCTGAAGCAGTGGAGTGGGGACCTCTTGGTGCAGTGGATCCAAGAATCAAGGCAG
Organism: Protopterus annectens; assembly: GCF_019279795.1. Lineage (NCBI taxonomy): Eukaryota > Metazoa > Chordata > Ceratodontiformes > Protopteridae > Protopterus > Protopterus annectens. The sequence continues at coordinate 1,510,590,196 of NC_056733.1, forward strand.
ATGGCCAATGCCCCAGCAGTGATTAAGTACTCTTTCTACTACGTAGATAATGATCGCCTAGCTTGTGTATACTATGGATAGGTAATGGCTAAATATCACTGTATTTCTCTGACAGCTGTGGATGAGTGGGCTGTGAACCAGCAAGCCCATGCTCCTAGGCTGCAAAGCTGCATCACGAGGCAGGTTAGTAATAATCTTGCATGTACTGTCATAACAAATAAATATAACAGTTCTAGAAAGTGTTGTACTAGTATAAAAATGTATTGTGTATGGGATGTACTGAATAAACTAGACAATACTGCAGGAAGACTGTCATATAGGTTTTGTGGAAATAAAGGTGTAATATCTTGTGAATAAAAGTATAACCCCAGGAGTGCTTGTGTACATTCTGCGTTCATATGTTGTTGTAGTGTTGCATTCGATAAATAGTACTGTTGTATTAAGCAGTGTTACCCACACTGTTGAATGCCGATAAAATGTGTAGGAAGTTCAGCATAACAATGTTGGAAGTCCCAAGAGGTCAGTCATGTACAACTGAGGGAGACTTAGACAGAAAACATTGAAATGCTTCACACAAATTCCCTAATAGCACAATGTACTGTGATGTCAACTGTAATATTTTTACCATACACAGCAGGGGTTTGAATCTCGGGTGGTAGTAAGTTGTATGCATAATCATACCCCAACAACCATACAGAGTCTGTGAGAATTGTACAAATAAAAAGATGTGTGCATAATTAGACCCAACAACTGTACAGAATTTGCTAGAATGTTCTGATAGTAAGCTGTAAGCATAATCATAACCATCAACTATACAGACTGTGGCAAAATGTTCAGGTAGTAAGCTGTATGCATAGTCATACCCCTCAACTGTTCTGATCTATCCAGCATATCCAAATAACTGGCCCAAACCTACTGCCCAGTAACCTGTTCCTCTGACAAATCAGTGTGATGATCCAAGAAATGTAGGCAACTTTTACTGGCATATAACTGATAGACCTGAACATAGTCAAAGAATGTATATGAGAACAAACCTGTCATTGTAGCATCTCACCCAAAGTGTATGATAGCTATTCTCAAAATATGTCATATTAACACCTGCATCCTGTCAAGTCTTGACCAGAGTGTGTACAATAACAGATTGATAGGTATGTGTATAACATCAACATGGAATCTGGGACTATGTGTAGAATTTGTCAGGTAGTGTTAACAAAGATTTCCTCCACAGCTATGACAGGTAAGAAGTGTAGACTGTAGGTACAACACAGTTCACTTATATACTTGTCTACAAGCATGGAATCTGAATGTATGTGCAGAAATTGTCAGGTTCATAGGTTCATAGGTTGGTACTAGGCTATCAGCCCTAGGGCCTATACAAGCCTAGCCATAACAATTCCCTGGCTATTTCTTCCCATATTATTTACTTTCCTGGACCCCTCAGGTAGTGTTAACAGTGATTTTCCTCACAGCTATACCAGGTAAGAGGTGTAGACTATACATAAGACACAGTCCACATATATACTAATTTACAAACATATCATTGTACAAAGTAAAAACATTGGGTAGTGTAATAATACATGTAAGGGACAGATCACTGCAGTGACTAAGAATGTTGTGTAAACTACAGGGGTATATTAGCTAATGGGACTCTCTCTCTCTCTCACCCCCACCATTTGTGCTACAATAACCTAATTACACACCTCAATGGGTATGTGTACACTCCAAACTTTTGTTGGGACATATGTCTTATTGGTTTACAAATATTCACATTTGGTTCTATGCATGTGCCATGTTAAAATACTCCCATATTGGTGGCCTGTTGCCATCAATGAAACCTGCATGCTGTTGTAATGGCCACTGTTGTCCCATATATGCATATGTTCTGCTCGATCTGCAACTGCTGTAAATCTGGTGTCTTGGGTTAATTGGAATACTTATGCATGCTGTTATAACAAATCCTGAAAGCTGTTGACTATTACTAACTGATATCTTCCTTAAAACTGCAACACCATAGCTTGTATGGGAAGGCTGTTCCCAGTGAACCCACCTGTCCCACCTCAGTTGGCCAAGGCACCGGGCACCAGCACGTCTGGGGCCCAGCCTGGTACCTCCTCCTCCATTAGCCCTGCACCACCTTCGTGTGGAACTGCCACAGAGGATGGGGCTTGGCCCCCCTGGAGCAGGGGCAGAGAGGTACCTGTCACCTGCTGTCAGGTCCAGGCCATGGTGCGTAGCGAGCTTGACAAGGGGATTCGATACAAGCTTTGCCAGTATGGCACAATTAGAGGGTGAGCCTGCCCCTCCTACCCAGCCCCCAGCACAGCCACCTTTGGGGCTGTGAAGGTGCAGTGGTGAATGCCCATGGGTGGGGACCTCAGTCCCATTGTTTCCATTTGGGGGCTCATGGGCTTCCGACTTCCAAATACCCCTCCCCATCCAAGGTGCTTATCCCCCACATGTGTCATATACTGCCCCTGTATGCATCTTGTTTGTCTTGTCTGTTAACATACCCAACCTATCTCCCCAAATATACCTACTACCCCTCCCCAACATCCCACTCTCACCTGAAAAAAAGGGCAATCTGTTCCCCAAAAAAATCTCACCCCATACATAGCTGTCCATTCCACACATGTGTCCAATGGACACATGTAATCTGGTCTAATTGGCATCACAACTTATTATTGCTGTCCTCACCCTTCTCTCAGGGGTTGGAGTGTCCAAATCTACCTAGAAATTCAGTGTATATGCACAGGTGTTGCTGTAGAAGAAATGGAGTACTGCAGGAAATGCACATATGAAGTGTCAGTGTCATTATGAATAAGACAATAGTAAGCAGGTCTAAGCACAAATAAGCAGCAGTATGCATATGTAAACACTAGTAAGTGTGTTTAAGTGTGTTTGCATAGGGGTAAGCACTGCCTACACAGATTAAGCAATTTAGAAGTTAAATGAGTATAAGAAACTGTAACAGGAAGTTAGCAGTGCTTACCTCCGCGCAAACCTGTGCAAACCCACTTACAACTGCTTTAAAGTGCCTTAATCACTCTGTATCCAATGGTCTGTGTTTTTCCCAGCAACAAAATGAATGCAGGACCCTGCACACTATAAACAAAGCGATTTACCACTAAGCCATGCCAGATATACATAAATCTGACGTATTCAGAAACATAACATCCAGCCCAGTCATGCAAAAGTACATAGAATGTATACCAACATCTAGATGTATATGTGTGTGTATATATATTAATATCAAAACAGATACAGCATATCTATATATATATATATATATATATATTTAGAAATATATATATATATATATATATATATATATATATATATATATATATATATATATATATATACATATATATGGCCACACATCTGTAGATGGCAATGGTAGACTGACAAAAACAAATATGTCCACATGCACTGTTAATGGGGTTGAGACACCCAAAACAAAATAAGTCATGTACGAATAGGCATACCCCCCACCACAGCCAAACACATCCGCCCTGCAATACACTACCAGGTGTTACAGATTCCCATAAGCAGGACCTGACATGACATGGGCACAAGATGTTAACAGTACTACAATCCACCTGTATGATGTCAGGCTGGTATTGGCAACATATCATGCAGTACAGTCTGGCTCCCATAGGAAAGGTAAAATGTGGAAGCTATCCCCAAGATACATATACACAGACACATATATGCAGATACAGATATACACACATATATATATATATATATATATATATATATATATATATATATATATATACATGTGACTACACATACACACGCAGAGATATGTACAGTAAGATACATATGTAGAAGGTGCACACAATATGGAACAGCCACTATGCCTACAGTTCACGCCTGAACAGCTGGACACTGTATGGGCCACCCATACAAATTACAATCATTGCCTGCAGCATATACCCACAGAGAGGTCATAGAAAAAACACCACACACAGGTTTTCAGAAATGGAAAACCTTTATTTGTGTACTATTACAGTTCTATATGCCATGTCATATAGCTGTTCAGACACTGACATCTATATAAACAGCGTAATGCAACTGTGAAACAGTTATACTAATACAGTAGTCTGGAAAGGTTCACAACTGTTGCGGTCCAGGCTAAGGCCTTCAAATTGTACAATAGTAAAGACAGACTGGGCCACAGGATACCAAACAATCAACAGTATGTAATGCAGGTGTATAGTTCAGCAGCCTCTATCTACAAAATCACTAGGTGGTAAAAACTTCAGTTGAGCAAATGAGATGTAACTGTTACATAACAAGGCATAACTGACACCATCACAAGCACATTGACAAACAGAACAGTCAGTATGGCAGGGGGCAGTAGGCCTGCATTAACCCAATTTATGTGAGTAATGTAAATATAGGTGACGTGTTCGGTACTGTAGATCCAGATACCTTAAATCAGCTCACCCCTGATACCCCCATATTTTGTAACAGCCTAGGTCATTTATGGTGCATCCACCCCCAGACTCAATAATGCAGGGCCATATACCACTGTTACATACACTGGCCTCTGGAGTGCATAAGAGCACACATGTATTGTGTAGGTGAAGCCCACATATATATGGCTCAAGCCTCACCATATGTGTGGGGGATACAACAGCAGTGGACTGAAGGCAGCAATGGCAGTGTGATATACACACAGCCCACTACAGAACAACCCCTGACAGCATGCTATATGTCAAAGTTTGGTATGTAGGTGGAGGACAGAGGCTGGAACACAGGCCCATATATAGATAACTGTTGCCATACACTAAGCAAGTCTCTGGTGTTACAGGATAGTCTGCAACACAAGACCTGTGTGGTGAACAGACAAAACATGATAGGCACACCTCTGGTCACCAACAGAATAGGCCCACAGTTGAGAGCTATGCAGACAGACTGCATTCCAAATTAAACTAGCATGTTCACACACATCCTGTAACACCAGTACTATATAAAGCATAACACAACTCTACTCACACTCTGTCTGCAGTTCTGGAACCTCCTACAAATATGTAGCTGGCCTGAGTGTGCCGGTTCCCCTGGAATAGGTATTGCTACCTGCTGTGTGTAACACTGATGCCCACACACAGGAAGGATGTCCATCACACAGAAAGGTAAAGGGACCACACCCACATGATGTAGAGATTTATAGTAGGTGGTTGCCATGACAGTGGTAATTGGAAGTACTACACAGCAAGCTGCTTGCAGTTAGCAAGTGTAGGACACTGGTGCAGAGGCCATCACCTAATCAAGTGCATCACCTACTAAAGCCAGGCTGCAATCTACCCCAGGCAGCTCAATCCTTTCACTGGAGAGAAAGAGAGAGAAAGCAAGTATATGTACATGTATTAGAATGTAGTACCTGGTCCATCGTAATGAGATAGATGATGTGGAATGAGTTATACGTGCCATCAGCTGTTGTTGCTATGATGGTCAACTGAACAACTGCTATGGATAATAGTGTTTCTCCCTGTGGATAGTGGGCCATAGCTGTTAACTGTGCAGGTCAGCACTGACAGACAAGATGTAAGCCATCATAGTGGGTTTGTAATGGGGATTATGTATATGACGTGGCCAATAGCTGGTGGTGGATGTAATGCCATTATGATGGACATGTGGGAGCCATGGACCACCACTGGCAGGGCAGGATACTCAGGTGAATTTGTAATGTAGCATGCCGGAATGCCATAGATGTGTAACAGGGTTATCTGCAAACAGGTCCCACATATACCCCACTAATGTCAGGCTGTGTCCATATGTGACACCCGTCTGTATTGTAGCAAGGCAGAACAGTGCAGCTGTGTGCCGGAGGTTGTTGTGAGATTGTGGAGCTGATGTCTGAATGTACCCCACATATAGGTATGCATATGTGTACATATGTCACATGTATAATATATAAGGATAAATGTCTATCAGCATGTATGTCCAGAAATATACATATACCCATGTGTAGACATATATATGTGCACATATATATGAATTCACATATATCTACACATATATACCTATATGCACATGTCTACATATGTACAAACACACACAGATATGTATGTAAAGACATGTCCCCTATATCACTACCACAGTAATGTGTGCTATGTGCGAGGCAACAGCACACATAGCAATACACACAGATATCTACAGCTGGCAATGTGTGCACCATGGATGGTTATGTCACATATTAGTCCCTTCTTAGCACCACATTGCTCCCGTATGTGAAGTATGCAATGGGAATATGGAGAAGTATGGCAGATCACATGTGGAGGTGGGCAGGATTGATAGATATAGAGGACAGTCTACAGAGGTGGTATGTGACACATGTGGTGGGTAAACACTGTGGCAGGTGTGTGTGGTCTGTGATGTGGATGCCCCATGGTCCCCAATATGGGCACAATGGGAACAAGGCTCCCACCAACTGCCACTCACACCAGCAGTCCACGTCTTGAAGGTGCCAGGTCTAGAGGCTGAACAGGAGGAGCATGTTGGCCATGTGAATGTGTACTGGGTGGCTCAGACTGATGTAGCACATCCCTCATGTGTCTGTGGAGCCTGGTATGGAACAAACCCTAGATCTGACCTCAGGAGACAGGAACATGTTGGTGTGTGCCCTGAGGGGGGACAACATCCCCTGGGTGGTTCCACCTGATGGTATTGCTGTAACAGTACACAAGGAAGCTCCAGGTTGGCACACACATGTGACGTGGCCAGGTATCCTGGTCAGATGGGTGTGGAGAGGTGGATCAGCTGGCCAGTAGAACATATACATGTTATTGTGTCACTGTTATAGTACATTTGTTGGTAGTAATAGTCTACACAATCCCAGTACATGTTCAACAGCATGCATACCTCCCCCCAATAATACAGACAGGCAGATGTGCAGCAATCTCAGAACAGCCATACCACTGGCATATATGTAACCATAGTGGCCCTGACAATGGCATGCAAGTGAATAGTCTGTAACAGGCCAGCAATGTTTAGTGTCCACACAGGGGACATGGCTACAATCACATAGCACAACGTGTTGTACAATACACAATCTGTTCAAATGGTAGTTAAGCTGTAGCCATACCTAATGAGTTGTGTGTACAGTCTGTTGAAGCTGATATGGTGGGGAGTTGACAGAGATGTGTATTACAAGCTGTGGCAAACTTGCCATATGAGCTGCTTAGGTCTGTTTCCATCTTCAGGCAAGATGTCACACATCAGGTTACCCGTGTATTCAGCGGATGAAAATGAGGTCATCATCAACCACCTGGTACAGCACTACTAGGTTGTCTTTGGCAGGACAGCCCATGACCAGCAGGACCAGATAGCCCTGCTGATCATGGGCTGTCCAGCAGGAGTGGACCCCCCTGTGGAACAATCTAGTCCACAGAGTCAATGATGTTGGCCTGCATAACCGCAGTTATGAGCAGGTCTGGCATCATTGCAGCGACCTGCTTCACAATGCCCGACAGCATGCTGATGCAGTCCAGGGGGATCACCTCACCAAAAGGAGGCCATGCCATCCACCCCCCCCCCGACAGATGTGGAGGTGCTCCTGGCCAGCCTCAAGACACCTTCCCATCCGGAACACCAACAACCACTGGACCCCTTCGTGGAGGTGGGTGTCACCCACACACCAGCTAAGGAGCGTGCAGGTAAGGACACAGGACACATCAGTAGACCACTGTTGTGTAAATATCCACAGTGGTACAGGTAGATCATGCATATCTGACATGACATAGATATATTGTGTTGCTGCATTGTAGAGATAAACAGATGTCTAGATGTGGTAGTATTGTGGGAATTTACCATTGGTGTATGGTAGTGCTGCACCCAGCCTGTAGCAGTGCCACAGGTATGGCCACTGACATTGCATCTTTCACTCTCTTATGTAGGTCCCTCTGGAGTAACAACAAGGCAGCAGCCTGTAGCTGGTGAGTATGTCTTATGTAGATGCATGCCAACACACCGGACATGTAATGGTGATGGTATATTCCATGCACACATCTAACACACCTACCCTGAACACATGCTGTACATGTGTATGTATTGTTGCTGTGAAATGCACGGTCTCACAGGGACAACCATGATGGGGTATTGAAAGGGTATGTCACACACTTTCATGACAACTAACATCCTGTCATTGTGGAATGTGTCCACAGGGAGTAACATACTGTTGGTAGACATGGCCTACAGTAGTGCCATGTTCTGAACAACACCCATATACAGTGCAACACCAGTGTATATACCTGTAGGGCAATGCCAACTGCTGCAGAGATACACTATGGCATACAGCATTACAGTAGTCCACATTATCAGGTGGGTCTAGGCTGTAACATCTGATGTTCAATGCATGGGACACTGCAAGCTGACACAAATGTGTAGGGCTTACCTGTTATGCATTTGCATAAAAGCTGAGGGGGGGGGTGTCTCAGCATGACACACCAGTGCACTGCAGCAGGGATCCTAAGGATGGTAGGAATGGCTCTATCTGCATATAGTCAGGTTTAGGACCTGTGGCAGCCATAACCTTACCCACACTGCCATAGTGACGGCATTGTGTGAACACCATGGGGTATGCACATGAGTAGACCTTGCAATCATGCAGAATAGGGGGACATGTGTAGGGTAGGCTGAACATACACTGGCAATTGCAGAAGGCCCACGCTGGTATGCCCCTGCCATGAGCAGTGACTGCTGTAGTACACACAACAAGAGGTGTGATAAACTGTCATGATAAAGGTGTGCACACATATGCCCACATGGTGTGTATGCATTGCGTTCTGCAGCCGCACACCTAACACAATCTGTAGACACTGCATGTGAAAGTACAGGACATATGTTACATACCGGGCTTCTGTACTGCTAAGATATGCAGTGCTGTGGTCCCATGGCAAATCATGGATGTGTGTGTAAAATCAATAAAGGTGTGTACACCCCCCATAGCCACAGTATGATCTGATGGTTGTCAGTGTAAGCATTTCTGCAGTGGTCATACATTGTCTGTTGATGTTGACAGCTGTAAATCAAGCAACAGGCATTCATAAATGACAACAGTCCACATATCATCCCAGGTATGTGTTGCTGAAACACATAGGAGCTGTGAGAGGTAAAGCTGACATAACTAACACAGTACTACACATTCCACAATGGGTTGTACACCTTTGAACTGGGGTGCACAGCACATGGCAGGGTGCAGAACAGGTGCACAGCAATACTGTGTACATGGGTGCAGTGGTATTCAGAGGAAGGGGCATCACCTAGTCACAGCACATGCATCAAACACACGTATACCATTGCTAGCATGGATTGACTATAGCTGAACTGCATGTTGTTCTGTACCATATGTTCTGCATGTTGGCAGATGGGTAATAGGAGGACTGTGTGTACGATCACTGAGCAACCTCAACTGTATGTGTGTGTGTATGTGTGTGTGTGTGTGTGTGTGTGTGTGTGTGTGTGTGTGTGTGTGTGTGTGTGTGTGTGTGTGCATCCTGGTGGTTAGTTAGTTTGCCTGCAGGGTTACTCTGATGAAGTGGTGGGAGGCAGATGCATGTATGATGCATGTCTGCATGTGTGTGTGGCCATGTATGCACATGTGTGATTGTGTTGTGTTCATATGGCTGTACCCCCCCCCCCCTTTGGGACCATGCAGTACATGAACATGGAGTGCCACATTCCACACCAGGAATACCTATCATGTACTCACTGGATAGCAAATAGTATAATATGGTCTGTAGCATGGAACAGGCACCCAGAGGGGAAGGTAGGCTCCAGGTGCACACTTAATATTGCAGTCAGCAGATAGGTCACCTACAACCCACATATGCAGCTCTACAGATGTATTGGGGAAGTAATAGTCAACACCAGGGAGTGTATCCAAATATTACAGCTGACACATGATGGGCCAACAGAGCAGCATATCTGGCATGTACTGAGCATTACATACACATGACACAACAGTGGGAGCTATTATGGGTACAACATAGTAGCCCACACATATAGGGGCCATGCACATCATTCCATCCATGCAGAGGGTGCATACTGAATGACAGCATTGAGGCCATGTAAATCCACTACACACAGGTCAGGCAGGTAATGTAGCAACAGGCCTTATGTTGTGCCACTTGTGTGGGCATTTAGAGGACTGTGATGTTAATGAGTGGTATCAATGTGTGCATGTTAACAAGTGTGATTCAGGTGGGGTAACACATGGACATATATGTGGGACTGTCTGTAAAGTCATGGACAGGTAGGTATTACAGAGATGTGTGTGTGTGTGTGTGTGTGTGTGTGTGTGTGTGTGTGTGTGTGTGTGTGTGTGTGTGTGTGCGTGCATGTGTACTGTTAAGCAATGCTGTACAGGTTTTAAAGTGCATTTATTGTTTTCCCCCACAGGTGGTGAGGTGGGCCAGGGTCCCTCCTGCATCCAGTCTGATATAGGTGTCCATACAGACACCGATGATGATGATGATAATAATGTTGAAACACAGGTGGAGTTGTCAGGGGCTGACACTGCGCCAACATTTGATATCCACCTGTTAGCCACCCCACCCCCGCACACAGTTACAATGCCTAAACACACCCCATCACCAGTGGCTATAGCAGAGGGACAGCTGGCATTTAGTGGCAGTGCACAGGAAAGTGTGGTAACCATGCCTACTGTGTTTGGTCGCAGCAGGTATAGCTGCATGTCCAGCAGGCTGCCACATAGGCGGATGTCCCAGGGTGCTCGTGGTAGGGCCACTGGACATCATGCCCCTGGCATAGGTGACATAGCTGCAACCAGCAGAAGCACGTCTCAGGCTATAATGGTGGTGCAGACATGTATTGGGCATTAAACCAGACAGGGCCTTAGGCTGCAGAGGGCTGTTCTCGCATCTGTAAGCGACAACCTCTGTGAACTGTTGGGTGCCATCCGTGCTTCTACCGAGCAAGCGAATATATGGCATGATGAGATGATGGCCCTCATCAGCCGTGGTGTGTCCATGCTGCAACGTGTGGTGAGGATGCGTTGATGCCATTGTGGACATGAGCCAGCAACACCAACAACTGGCAGTCAATGTGGGCGTGCTGGGACACCAAGGGGCTCCTGTAGTGGCAGTAGCAGCCCCGGCAGTGCAGGGGGTGTGCTGTCCACACCACACCACAACAGGCAACATGCACATGGTCCTGGCCAGTCCCCGGAGGAACATGGTACCAGCAGAGAAATGTCATCAGCAGGTCAGAGTAGCACTTCAATGCCTGTACCTGGATATGCCCGCATGTATTGTGTACTCTGGCAGGCACAGTCTACATTTCCATGGCCAGAAGCAGTGAACTGCACACCCTGCCAGGTATGGTCTGCAGCTGTCCATAAACACCTGTGTAGGGCAGCCACAAGGCTGAACTGTGTGCATGCATACCCACACACTATGCAAACATACCTAGGGCAACCTCATACCTAGATACACCACATCACCTCAGCCTGCTTCCAAGAGTACACCCGCACCCACACACATGGTGTGAAATGTATGGCCCACCCTCAGCCTCTGGTAGACCAACACCACACCTTGTGCATATGATGACACCTGTGCTCCATCCATGGTATCTATACCATCGATGCAGGGACAGGCTGATATGGTTCTGATGCACACGGTGACTGCGCACCAGTGTACCACAGTCCTGCAGTGTAACATGTTGTAGGGAGTAGAGTGTGAGGCATATTTGGCAGGTAGTGAAGCCAACCAGCAGTGATGCCTTCTAGCTGTTAGTAACACTGCTTGGTTGTGGTAAGTACAGAAGAAGTAATTAGGGACCTGGGGACCCAAGTTGATAGCAATCTCTCATTTGACAACCACATGGCCAAAGTGGTTAGAAAAACATTTTATATAGCCCACCTAATCATGAAGGGATTCACATCTAGATCAGGAGAGGTCATCGTGCCTCTTTACCCATCCCTCATCAGACCCATAATTGAGTACAATGCCCCTTTTGGGATGTACCTTACCAGACACCTGCAGCAACTGGAAAGATCCCAAAAGTACCTCACCGAGAGGATCAAAGGGCTCAAACAGATGCCATATGCTGCCCGGTTAAAGAAACTCCAGCTCTACTCAGTGGCATACCGCCTGTTCAGAGGCGATCTGTGCCTGACATATAAAGCCATGTCCAACCCGGAATTAATGGACATGCTGCACCTCAGAAAATCCAAATCCCATTGAGCTATGCGCTCGAGAGACTTGAACCTCAGCACTGAAATAAATAGGACATGCTGGAGGGACAGATTCATAACCCAGAGGCTCCCTTCATTCTGGAATAAAATCCCAGTCCAGGTTAGGCAGAGTCCCTCATTGACTCTCTTCAAGAGGAATCTTGATGAGTGGATGGGAGATCATAGGTTTACCCTGGGTATCACTTCTGTGTCACTGTTAGACAGAGGCACAGTATACTAACCTCGAAAAAGGGCATAGCAAAATAAATTTAAAATGGGTGGCGAAAGCCAAACACATTCTGGATAGGGTTATAAATGCCCTAGGGCAGATAGCCTAGTATGAACCTATGAACCTATGAACCTATATGCAATTGTGTTGTAGGTGTACATGTGTCAGCACGAGGATGGTCTGCAGTCATATTGCACAACGGGGTATGTCACTGTGCTAACACCATGGCAGTGACATATCTGGGGTACAGTAAAACACATTTCACAGGTTACTATACCTGGTATTGCCTGTGCCACATGGACAGGTGGCCCACCGAGGCATATACCCTGCAACCTGATGTAGACCCATCCACATACACGCACATTATTACTTGCCAACACTGAGACTAGACCCCTACTTAGCAATGTCGTAATCCTGACATGTGTGGCTTACATTGCACAAACACTGCCTTAACCACTCTGTATCCAACAGACCTTGTTCTGCCCAGCAACAAAATGAACAGCCCCTTGCAGGTCTTGAACTCAGGACCCTTTACACTGAAGTGACAGCACATAACCATGATGCCATGACCACTGTGGAAAGAGCTGCTGTTTTACCAATATAGCTGTCATTACACATATTGAGTAGTATTGAACAATTGCCTTTACTTCCTAGATTGTGTAGTCCTTGTTATTAATATGACTCTTGCATCACATATGTTGTTTTATCATAATGTACACGTAGCGGATACATTGCGATGGGATACATGTGGGAAGGTGTACACAACCATGGTGTTTACTCACAACAGGTGTATGGTTGTATATATATCATAGGTGTATAGATGTCTACAGGTACATATGCAGGTATACACATACATATGTCTGTATACACATCTGTATAGTGTTACATATATATGGCCATGTGTACATCTCTTCATATGTACATATGTATACATATGTATACATATATGTATATATATATACATATGTGTATATATAGGTATACGTATATGTACATGGGATCGGTACTGATCACGGAAGGAACTTTTGACCGAAGCACAAACAGCCGAGCATTCTTCCGTGAAAGTGCTTTTTAGTGAAAAAGCACTTTTGCAGAAGTATGCCTGCAGCTAGAGGGAGTCGTGGGGGAATGACTGTTGCAGAGATTGTACTGCTGTGCAGATAAGGTAATATTCCCTTTTCCTCACTGAAGTGCGATCTCGAAGTGAGAATACTAAAGTAGGGGGGTGTGGGGGGCACAGTCCCCCACATGGGGGGTGCAGGGGGGCTTGCCCCCCTGCATAAAAATAGATTTATTGCTTTTTTTTTTAGCACACTTTAAAGAAAGCACTTTTTCGGTGAAAGCGCTTTCATTAAAGTATGTTCGGTGATTGTGGATTCGGACTAGTCCTAGATCCATGTACACATGTGTATATAGCTATATATGTATGCACATCCTATGTGTACTGATATGCCTGGTTATGTTGGTGTATATATATATATATATATATATATATATATATATATATATATATATATATATATATATATAAATACATATAGATATCGACAACTATATGTGCATACATATCTATTCCAATATACCTACTACTGTTGATATATCTGTAGATATCTATACCTATATGAGAATATGTATCACTATCTGTATATGTGTAGACATATATTGTTCAGTATATGTATATCTATGTACATATACATACCCATCTATATATGTCGATATGTATATGTGTAATTATATATATAGATATCTGGATAATTATATGTACAGATATTTTCACCATATGTCCTGGACATGGAGTGTAGCCCTACCCCAGCCTCTATAGTCCCAACTTTGTAGTGCAAGGGGATGTCAGGTATGTATAACAGGTATATTAGTAGACTACTGTACTGTAATTGAGATTGTCTTCACAGACATGGTGTGTGTGGGAGGTCACATCTGCTTTCCACATGTGTGCCATTGGCTACTGACAGACATGCCCTTGTGGACTGCAGCAGAGATATAGGCCAATATATGTGGACATTCTGAAATACTCTGTACAGTCCAGAGTTATACACAGAACCCCTTAGTGCAAAACATGTGTACCATGCATGACAATATGGATGTTAACAGCCATGTAGCTGGGTATAACACATAATGACTGGTATACATATGCCACCATAGGTTATTCATTCACACACCCCTATCTCGCCTGACACATAATAACCACTGGTACAGGGGTACCATGGCCACATACTACCCACTAGATATTGAAATACATCTGTAGAGCATCCCACTGCTCTGTCTGACATACATGACTGTTAAAGGAGGCCCGGCAGCAGTACATCCGGAAGTATCTGCACATGACATCTCACTGGGTAAGTACACTAAGCTGCTAGGCATGTAACAATGCACTGTGTAGGCTACAGGCAGACTGGCTTAACACTGGCCTACATCTCGTATGGGGGAATGCACATGTGCCTGTATATATAGCAGGCTCAGCAGTCATGTCACAGCACAGGCTAAGATACACCTGTGTGAAAGTGCATAACCACAACCAATGTAAACACAGCCACATATGGTAAGCTAGCATAATATTATAGTATATGGACTATCTGTTCAACACCATCCTCATATGTGCCACTCACAGACTAACCCTACATATACTGGGCTGCTACACGGTTTGGTCTGCTGGCTGTCTGTGGTATGGGATGTGTGTGTATGGCCCTATAACCATGTAAGCCAATATGGTAACATACAGTGGAGCAGCATGTAACATCAGATAGGATGGGACCGATAACAATGACATCAACCACAGTCTGTACACAGGATAAAGAACATATTAACAATATTACACACTGTCGATATTCACCATAGGTACACAGACCTCAGTACTGTAAAAACGACCACAGAATGCCCAGGTTATGTCATCAAATATAACCCCTACTCTACATAACATGTGCAGCATTCTGATATCTCACTGGCTTGTTATCAGATATGATGACACTTCTTAATGCACGACATACGTACAAAGGTTTCCAGAGTTGTGGCTGGAAGCACATACACAGGGCCAATATTGACATGTTGCTGTGATAACCTCATACATTTACTGTTGTAACAGGGTTTGTTGCAACATATGCCCTATGAGGGATATGAAGTCAGTAACTGTCACGGCTTTCACCATCTACAGACTGCAGTCCCCACACTGTTTGGCATAATGGTTAAGGTGTTCCCCTTACAGACACAAGGTGCAGGGTTTAATTCTCACATGAGGTAATTGGCTAGGCTTAAAATGACCTACAGGGGCAGTTAGCCTAGTACTAATCTATGAACCTATGAAACTATCTACCTTCTGCAGTTCACAGATACATACTTTGTGGGTAACACATGAAACCAAGGGAACAACACACTGCCCAGTCTGCAGGTGACACTATAGATGCGGATTCTTCATAAACATAGAACTGACATGGCAGGTATTAAAACCTGTAGGACAGCCATATCCACACACACACACTGTTAAACCAACATTACTCCACATGCAGTAAAGCAGCACTTACAGTCTGTAGTCAGGTCAGGCACATCCTCCTCCTGTGTGTTACCCTGTTTTCACAGTGTGCATTGTTAGAGGTAAAGCCCCAATCCATCCAAGATGCTGTTTGCCAAACAACAGATCTAGCTCCTGCTCATAGTGAATGAAAAGGGCCAACACCAGCATGATGTTCATAGATATTGGAGTGTGTTTCCATGCAATTGGCTATGGGAATGTTACCACAGCTGTTCCACATGCAATCAACTAGGGGAGGGCTGCAATTCATGCAGTGGCCATCAGCTGATCATGTGCATCACTGAAAATACACATGCTGCTGCCTAAGCAAAGCAGGTGTAGGTCTCCACATCCACCAGAGAGGGAGTGAGAGAGGCAGACAGAGGCAAAGATATGTCAGGGAGGGGGAGGGAGTGTAAAACCTAAGCATGTTTGTATTGCACATCTACCAGCACAGGGTATCAAACCTCTGATGACTATGTCATGCTATCACATTTCTATGCAGTTATTGGATGTGCCACATAGAGGTGGAGGCCTCAGAATGTATATGTGATGGTGAGTGACATCTGCAACAGGGATGTGGTAACTATACGGTAGGTGTAGTACACGTGCCTGTCTACATGTACAGTTGCCACTGACAACACAGCCACGTTCTCACAGGGATGCACACACATTGGCACACTTGGCAGGGCCAGAAATACAACCCATTACTAGTGAGATTGCCACAACACAATACTGTGCAGGTATCACATGCTCCACAAGGGTCATACAGAGGTGATATGGGCAAAGGGTATGGAGAGGTGTCTGACATCAGACAGCATGCTTCAGTATGCAAGTGGGGGATGTAATGAGTGTGGATGTGATCATACGCATCATACAACCCACACACAAATGCACAGGGTGTCAGTACTGACATGCATGGGTGCATTTCTGCACAGGTGTGTGGTGCCAACTTTGCCAGATGGCTATACAAGGCTAGGTGATGGGTATACCTTGGCATCGGGCCATATGACGATGGTCAGCATTGTGGGTCAGGGCTGTGGTTTCTGTATTTTCCCACACAGGTGGGTGTTGTATCCCCCATTCAGTCACCTGGTTGACTATTGTGTGGGGCCAATGCTGTGCATCACTTGCTATGTATGTGTTCCTTAGTCCATGATCTGGACAGTGTCTGGGATGTGCACACCTCCCACATGCATGTACAGTGACATGTGGAACTGTACCCGGGGTGTCTGGCCCATGTTGTGTACACAGATTATCAGCAGATGTACCAGTCTTGGCCATCTGTGGCAGGACCTGGTAATGGACCGCAGGTTTAACTTGCACCTACACTGATAGCATGCTAATGGCATTCCCTGGTGTCAATGGCATCTGTCCATACAGGGCATGTTTTCAGACATGGTATGACCTTTGTGGATTACATGTGATGGCACCGCAGGTGTTGCATGTGTCGAATGGGGAACATGGGGAAGGTATGCATGTATGTGCCTATTGGACAGATGGACAGGGTGCCATGCCCTCTGTAGCCCACTGCAATCACTCTATAGCTACTATCAGTGGCTAATATGCAGTGTACTACCCACATATTGGCTGTTGCCTAGGCACGAGTGTGTGTGTGTGTGTGTGTGTGTGTGTGTGTGTGTGTGTGTGTCTGTGTGTGTGTGTGTGTGTGTGTGTGTGTGTGTGTGTGTGTGTGTGTGTGTGTGTGTGTGTGTGTGTGTGTGTGTGTGTGTGGGACATGGGTTTAGACTGTGGTCTGGGTAATACTGGTGTTGCTAACTGTGATTGCCTGGCCTTGATGTCATGTATGGGTATAGATTTGCACCCCAGCCTCTCAGCTGTGTCACATCTGTTATCCCTGTATGGTGGACATTGTGATATATACTAGGGCCACCATATAAGAAATTTGCAGAACCCACTCCACATTGGGCCCAGGTATCACACACTCACCTCCACACAGGATATGAGTTAAACGCACACACCTGTCACTTCTGGGAGTAGAACCCCTACCTCAATAGTTTATTACACTACAGCACTATGCAGTTATAGTACATGCCACAGAGATTACTGGAGTACTTTTCCCCAAAGGTGTATATCACATTGGATGACATCAGCAGGATTGGCAAAGTAGGACATTCAACATGTACTGTGTGTGGCTAAGCTAAAATGCATTTCTCCCTACATAGACAGTGACACACACACACACAAAACATCTACAACCTACATGTGTAGGTATAGAACCCCTAACAGAGGTCTACATCACAGTAAAGCATGGAGCTGTTGTTGGACGCACCACATGGACTGCTAGAGAACTCCTCCAAAGGTGTATTTCACAATTAATGACATCAGCAGGATTGCCAAAGTCTGAAATGTACTGATTGTGACTAGCCTAAAATGCTTGCTCCCTGCACAAATATCGGAACACACACAAAACATCCAGAATCACCATGGGTGGGTATAGAACCCTACCAAAGTTCTATATAACACTACAGCAGTATGCAGTTATAGGATATGCTACAGAGATTACTGGGCTACATCCTGCTCAGAGGTGTATTTCTAGGTGGATGACATCAGCAGCCTTGCCAAAGATGAGCATTTGAATTGTAGGGAGTGTGACTACCCTAAAAAGCATTGCTCTCTTCACAGACAGACACAAACACACACACACACACACACACACACACACACACACACACACACACACACACACACACACACACACACACTACCTCTGGGATTAGAGCAGCTACCTAACTAATTTATCACACTACAGCAGTATGCAGTTATAGGATGTGCTACAGAGATTACTGGTTTACATCCTTCCCAGAGGTGTATTTCTAGGTGGATGACATCAGCAACCTTGCCAAAGATGAGTATTTGAATTGTAGGGAGTTTGACTACCCTAAAAAGCATTGTTCTCTACACAGACAGAATCAGACACATACACACTTGCCATGTCTGGGATTAGAACAGCTACCTAATTTATCACACTACAGCAGTACGTAGTTACAGGACACGCTACAGAGATTATTGGGCTATGTGTTTCCCAGAGGTGCATTCCCAGGTGGATGACATCAGCAGCCTTGCCACAGATGAGCATTTGAATTGTAGGGCATGTGACTACCCTAGAAAGCATTGATCTCTACACAGACAGTCAGACAGACACACACACACACTTGCCATATCTGGGATTAGAACAGCTACCTAACTAATTTATCACACTACAGCAGTATGCAGTTATAGGATGTGCTGCAGAGATTACTGGGCTACTTCCTTCCCAGAGGTGTATTTCTAGGTGGATGACATCAGCAGCCTTGCCAAAGATGAGCATTTGAATTGTAGGGAGTCTGACAACCATAAAAAGCATTGCTCTCTACACAGATAGACACACACACTTGCCATATCTGGAATTAGAACAATGAACTAATTTATCACACTACAGCAGTACACAGTTACAGAACACGCTACGTTGATTACTAGGTTATAGCTTCCCAGAGGTGTATTTCTAGGTGGATGACATCAGCAGCCTTGCCAATGATGAGCATTTGAATTGTAGGGAGTGTGACTACCCAATTACACTACAGCAATACAACGTTATGGTATGTGCCACGGAGATTACTGGGCTACAACTCTCCCATGTGTGTATTTCACAGTGGATGACCTCAGCAGGTTTGTCATAATAGGGCAATGGGGAGGGTAGTGTGTGTGCATGGGCCATAACCCATTCATCTAGAGGTTGACACACCACATGCGGGCACACACTGTGTCATATTTCACAGGTACGTGTATACAGCTGATAGATGACTACTTCCTTGTACAGTCATGTTTCACAGCTGACACATGCACCAGTAGTCTGTAATGCTGACAAATACTGGTGGCTAATATCTGCAGTGAGTGACATCTGAACCTCATGTGTTTGGGGCCCTTTGTCAGTGTGCTGGGTGGGACAGGCCTGGATGGCTCCTTGTCACAGTCACCCTCTTCCACACATCTCTGTATGTCTACCTTTGGCTTATTACAGTGTGATGTCCTTACATATATGTCTGTATTCTTATCCACTGTGTGTGCAAGGCATGCGTGGTGCATACTGACAAGTGTCTGCACTAACAACCGCCAGATATATCTGGTCCACTGGTGTTTGTAGACATGGCCTTCATGTGTTTAAGTGTGTGAGAATGCCCAGTATGACCTTTCAGTATGTTGTTGACTGACATTGCCTTAATTTCTCTAAGTGTGTGAGCATGCCCAGTATGCCTTCTGTATTTAATGTATGATCGAGTCCAGGTAACTTGTACTACAGTGCTGACCTTGGTGTTGTACACTGACAGGTGGAATGCTGTTTCTGCAGGGTATCCATCAAGCATTTGGCATTGACTGTTCCTACATTTCTGCATAGGATGGGGGGGGGTTCATACGACTATTTCTACATTTCTACACAGGATGGGGGGGACACATCTGACTGTTATTACATTACTACATGGGGGCGCACATCTGTCTATTTCTACACAGGGTTG
Source organism: Protopterus annectens (assembly GCF_019279795.1). Lineage (NCBI taxonomy): Eukaryota > Metazoa > Chordata > Ceratodontiformes > Protopteridae > Protopterus > Protopterus annectens. The sequence continues at coordinate 1,510,610,664 of NC_056733.1, forward strand.
GGGGGGCACACCTGACTGTTATTACATTCCTATGTAGGGTGGGGGGGCTCACCTGACTATTTGTATGTTTCTACATAGGGTTGGGGGCACACCTGACTGTTATTACATTACTACATAGGGTGGGGGGCTCACCTGACTATTTCTACATTTCTACACAGGGTTGGGGGGCGCACCTGACTGTTATTACATTATTATGTGGGATGTGGAGGGCACACGTGACACTTGTACACATTTGCTATGACTTTACTGGTATGTCAGGTATTCCATTTCATTCTGTATTGTTAACTATCATACTGACTAGAGGCATACCAGTGTACTACAGATCATGGCTTTGGTTACCCTATATATTATTATCTGACTTCCTACCCTTCAGAACTAACATTCCACTGCCTGCCCTGCTGTAGCCTGTCTGTATAGGCCTGGGGGGAGGTTAACCATAGCCATCATTCAGGGGCCATGGCACAGGTTCTGTTTGGGTTTGTCTACACCTGCCCTGCTGGCTGAGACTGTTGTTGGGTATGTAAACTGCCCTGACTGGCATGTGTGGATCATGTGAACACACATGGCGCTCAGCACATTTCCTGTAGTGAGTTTTGTCATCCTGTGTAGTACTAGCTACTATGGTGACACCAGCATGTGTTCCAGATGTCATGGTGTTACTATGGATGTCTACTGTCTGTTGCCAAAACATTCAGCCACCCAATTCCTATGCATGCTAACATCCATACCATAGATACAGGTAATGACACATTCTACTCCATTTAGCAATTGGTAGGTTGATCGACTTACCATGTGGGTGTGCCGAACTTGTGGATGGTGCTGGAGGGCTGCCTATGTCGGATGCACATAGTACACTCCCTATACATGGTTGAGCACATGTAGTGTCATGTTTGGCATCCCTTTTACTGTATGTGCGAGTCAGAGAGAGGTGTCATTACCTCAGTCCCTACTGTGTCAGTGTATGTGCTATGCGTTGTCTCTTTGCCACAGCCTCAGCATACTGGGCACGCCTCCATCTGCTTACTGGGGCAGGCTCAGGTTGTTCATCCTCTGAGCCACTCTGTGCCTGTGCAGGCCTTGGCATTGGTGGGTGGATGTTTGGCCCTGCCCAATGCTGTTCCTGCTGCAGCTGTTTCCACAGGATCATATTGTGTAACATAGCACATACCATAACAATTTGGGTACATGTAGCTGGTGAGTACTGCAAGGCTCCACCGGATGTGTCCGGATACTGGAACCATAACCTGAGCATCCCAAATACATGCTCTATTATAAGTCTGGTCTATGCGTGTGCCTCATTATGGCATTCTTGTTCAGGTGTGTGTGCATTTCTGATGGGTTTCATCAGCCACGGATCCAGTGTGTAACCAGCATCCCTCACTAGATGACAGTAGGGAATGTCGACATTGGCACATCTCTGGTACAGCTGCATCAGATGCTATATGTGGGAATCATGATAGCTTCCAGGGCAGCCAGCACACACATTTATTATAATGCCCTGGTCATCACATATGTCCTTGCAGTTGATGGAGGGGATGCTCCTGTGGTTGCTGTAGGCCCTACCCTGATCACCGGGTAGTGCTTTGTTACATATGTTCATGCAGTCTATAGCACCCACTACCTCAGGGTAATCTGCTATTTGGTGGAAGAGACGCATATTGCTGGTCAACACCTCACAGGTGTTAAGGAAATATATGTGCTCACTGGCATGTGCTGACATGGCATCCAGGAACTGGTGGAATACTCTGGATACTGATGCCTGTGAGATCCCCATGATATCCCCATTGGAGCTTTGGGAGGAAACTCTGGCTAGTATTCCTAGGCTTACACATACCTTGATATCCACTGGGATGGGTTCCCCTCGGTCAGTTTGGTGTGTCGGGTGTGGCTGGCACAGCTTAACAATTTCCTGTAGGAGGTCTCTGTCCACTCTATAGTGCTCCACTATTTCCAGCTCATGTAGCCCCTGGTAGGTTACTCACTGTGGGTTCATCGGCAGCATTCACATCCTCACCCCCTTCAGCCTCTTGCACATGTTGTTCTATGTTGCCTGCTGCAGCCCTTCTCATTTTGTAGATTTGTTTGTTAAAATTTCCCCGCTTGTATACACCGGTGGTGTAGAGTCTGGGAAAACCAGAGGGGAAGGTGTTTGCTTAGTTTATAGTAGTGTTCTGGGCTGGACTGGTCTGCTGCCTGTATAAATGGCTGATTCTGATACATTTCACCTGTCAACTTAACTAGTTCTCCTTGATTACTTTCCTACTGCTGTTTTTCCTTCCCATTGCCTTCCTGTTTAAGCCCGTGTGTGCGCCACGCAAATAGAGTGCTCAAATGTGCACACTGCTGCTATTTCCTGGTTTAACCTCTTTTTTCTTCCTGTAAAACCCAGTGCACGGCTCGCACACCTGCTTAGGCTTTGTAAAGAGTGCTAAGCAAGTTTAGACACACCCCCTAGCTTAGCTGTGCTAAGCTAGAAGCAAACCCAAGCTACAGGGCTCCAATTTGCTTACAGTATGCCTGACACCTCCCCATGATGTCACCTAAATCCTAGGCTTGCACCAAGCTATTCCTACTCTTACACTGTTGGGACCTGACTCACATGCTGGGGAAAACTGGGATTCACTATTCTTCCCCTCATTTGCATAGGATTGCCTGCTAATGCATAGTTACATGTCTCACACTGAGCCTCCCCCCTTAGCAACCACTACTCACTGACCAGGTTGTCTTCTGCCTGCCATTGACTTGCATGGCAGAATAGTGATTTTAGTTAGACTGCTTATTTTAGGTTTATTTTATTATTTTCCCCCAATCCAATTTGCGCGCCACTGCCCTATGCTTAAACAGCCGAAATCGGCTAAAAAAAATTAAAGTTAATTTTTTTTTTTTTATGTTTTCAATGCCTATGCTCTTATACTTGGCCATTGGCATGCTTACTACATGATATGCGCCTTTATTTGGAGCTGTCATAGCTCTGTTTTGGATTTTGCAGAAATGTACTCGGTTACTAACTGAGTACATTTCTGTAGATAGCACTAGTCCTGCATGGACTGTTGCAAGCTTCTTGAATTGCAAAATCACCTCATTTGCATAGATTTCTCCTGCAAATGAGGTGATTTGCATACCAGGTCTTAGTCCATGCAGGATTAGTGCAGGAGCACTCGTGTGTACTCCTGCAGGCTGTTCCTGGATCACATGGCAGAAAAATTACCTGCTTGAGCTCCTGCACTGATCTTGCACTCTGTGCAAGCTTTTGAGAATCCAGGGGCAAGTTTTTGTATTCATCATACCAATGGGAGATAAAAAAAATGTTTGAAATGATTTAAAAGTCAGTTTAGTGGAAAAATAAAATTACATATTTCACTAGCAAATGCAGAGCATTTTGAAGAGTTAAATCTGCTCATTAATATTATTTTCTAATAATTAGCGAAGTAACTCATATATATGGACACAACCCCACAGTATGTGTGGGGGACACAACAGCAGTGGACTGATGCCAGGAATGGCAGCATGACATACTCACACCCCACTACATAACAGCCCCTGACATCATGTCATATGTACTAAGCCTGGTATGTAGGTGGAGGACAGAGGCTGGAACACAGGCCCATATGCGTAAAACTGTTGTCATACACTAAGCAAGTCACTGGTGTTACAGGATAGTCTGCAACATACCCTTAGTCAGGAATATGAAGTTAGAAACAGAAATGGATGTAGCCATGTACTGATATCACTCAACACACACACTGCCAGTGATATATCTGACACAAGACCTGTGTGGTGGACAGACAAATCGTAACAGGCACACCTCTGGCCATCATGAGGATAGGCCCACAGTTGAGAGCTATGCAGACAGACTGCATTCCAAGTTAAACTGGTATGTACACACAAATCCTGCAACACCTGTGCTATACAATGCATACAACACTACTCACACTCTGTCTATAGTTCTGAAACCTGCCCACACATAGGAAGGATGTTGATCATACAGGAAAGATAAAGGGACCATGCCCACAAGATGTAGGGATTTATAGTAGTTGGTTGCCATGACAGTGGTAACTGGAAGTACTACACAGCATGTCACATGCAGGTAGCAAGTGGAGGACACTGACTGGTGCAAAAGCCATCACATGATCATGTGCAACACCTACAAATTCCATGCTGCAATCTATGCAAAGCAGCTCATTCCATTTACTGGAGGGAGACTGAAAGAGAGAGAGAGAGAGAGAGAGAGAGAGTGTGTGTATAAGGCACAGAAAAAAAAAAAAGAAAACCATCATGAAGAGTCTGCATTCCCAGAGCAGGTATGTGAATTATACATGTATGTAATTGACCTTAGTACTTGTTCCATAATAATGGAATAAATGATGTGAAATGATTTGTATGTGCCTTCAGGTGTTGTTGTTGTAATGATGTTCAGCTGAACAACTGCTAAGGACAATAGAGTCCATCCCAGTGGGTAGTGGGCCATACCTGTCAACTGTGCAGAGCAGCACAGACTGAGAAGATGCAAGCCATCATAGTGTGTGTTGTGTAATGGGAAGTGGCCAATAGCTGGTGGTGGAAGTAATGCCATTATAATGGACACGTGGGTTCCACAGCCCACCTCTTGCAGGATACTCAGGTTAACCTCTATTGTAGCATGCAGGCAATCTGGCCCTACATATACTCCCCTAATGTCAGGCTGTGTCCATATGTGGCACCTGTCTGTGTTGTAGCAAGGCAGAACAGTGCAGTTGTGCAGGAAGGTGTTGTGAGATTGTTGACCTGATGTATGAATGTACACCACATATAGGTATGCATATGTGTACACACACACATACGATATGTGTATATATATATATATATATATATATATATATATATATATATATATATATATGTATATATATATATATATATATATATATATATATATATATATATATATATATATATATATATATATATATATACATATATATATATATATATGTATATATATACATGTATCTCCACAAATATGTGGACATATATATGAGCACATATATAATCACATATATCTACACACACACACACACACACACACACATATATATATATATATATATATATATATATATATATATATATATGCACATGTCTACATATATACAAACACACACACAAACATATATGTATGTAAATACATGTCCCCTATATTACTACCACAGTGCTGCATGCTATGTGTGAGGAAACAGCACACATAGCAATACACACAGATATCTACAGCTGTCAGTGTGTGCAACATGGATGGTTATGTCACATGTGAGCCCTTTATTGGGACCACATTGCCCTTGTCTGTGACGTATGGAATGGGAATATGGCGATGTATGGCAGGTTTAATTGTGGAGGTGGTCAGGGTTGGTAGATATAGAGGACAGCCTACAGGGGTGGTATGTGACACAAGTGGTGGGTAAACACCCTGCATGGTGTGTGTGGTCTGTGATGTGGATGCCCCATGGCCCCAGTATGGACATAATGGGAACAAGCCTTCCACCCGCTGCTACTCACAGCAGCAGTCCATGTCCTGAAGGTGCCTGGCCTGCAGGCTGAGCAGGAGGAGCATGTGGTCGCTGTGAATGTGTACTAGGTGTCTCAAGGAGATTTAGCACATCCCACATGTGTTTGTGGAGCCCGCTTTCGAACAGACCCTGGACCTGACATCAGGGGATGGGAACATTTCGGTGTGTGCTCCCGGTAGGGGAGGGGGGCAAAATCCTCTGGTTTGGTTCCACCTGATGGTATTGCTTGACCAGTACATGAGGAGGCACCAGGGTGGGACACACATGTGATGTGGCCTGGTAACATGGGCAGATGAGTTTGGATAGGTGGTTCTGCTGGCCAGTAGTACATATACATGCTATTGTGTCACTGTTATAGAGCATATGTTGGTAGTAATAGTCTACACAATCCAAGAACATATCCAACAGCATGCATAGATAACCGCAATAACACAGTATGTCAGATATGCAGCACACACATAGCAAACATCCCACAGGCATATATGGAACCATTGTGGCCCTGACAATGACATACAGGTGAATAGTCTGTAACAGCCCAGCAATGAATGTGTCCACACAGGGAATATGGCTGCAAACACATACCACTGGTAGGTATGCTGTAGCCATACCTATTGAGTTGTATGTACAGTTTGTTGTCGCTGATATGGTGGGGGGTGACAGTGATGTGTATTAAGAACTGTGGTAACCTTGCTGCATGACTTGCTCACACCTGTGTCCATCTTTCTGTCTTTCAGGCACGAAGTCTCTGAAGGCTGCCAGCCTACACCGCAACAGAAAATGAAAACTTGCTGAATGGACTCATACAGCATTATGCGACCTTGTTTGGCCAGGCTGCTCACAATCAGCAGGAGTGGACCACCCTGTGGAACGACCTAATACACAGGGTCAATGATGTCAGACTGCACAACCGCAGTTATGAGAAAGTCCGGTATCATTGTTCTGATCTGCTTCACAATGCTTGTCGGAGTGCTGCTGCAGTCCAGGGGTTCAACTCACCACCGGGGGGGGGCATGCCATCCATCCTCCCATGACATGTGTGGAGGAGCTCCTGGCCAGCCTCGTGGCACCTGCCCATCCAGCCAGCCACCAACCACTGGACACCTTTGTGGAGGTGGGTGCCACCCACACACTGGCCGAGGAGTGTGCAGGTAAGGCCACAGGCCACATCCATCGACCACTGTTGTATATACATTCACATCGGTACAGGTAGATCATGCATATCTGACATGTCATAGATATATTTTATTGCTGCATAGTAGTGATAAACAGATGTCCATAAGTGGTAGTATTGTGGAAATGTACTGTTGATGTACTGTCGTACTGCACCCACCCTGTAGTAATCCCACAGTTGTGGCCACTGACTTTGCATCTCTCACCCTCTTATGTAGGTCCCTCCAGGATACCACCAAGGAAGCAGCCTGTAGCTGGTGAGTATGGTTTATGTAGATGCTTGCCAATACACCGGGCATGTAATGGTGATGGTATATTCCGTGCACACATCTAACACACCTACCCAGAATGCATGCTGTACATTTGCACATTTTGTTGCTGTGAAATGCACGGCATCACAGGGGTGACCATGATGGAGTACTGGAAGGGTATATTAGACACCTGCAGGATAACTGACATCTTGTCATTGCGGAATGTGTCCACAGGGAGTAACATAATGGTGGGAGACATGGCCTACAGTAGGGACATGTTTGGAACAACGCCCATATACAGTGCAACACCAGTGTATATACCTGTAGGACAATGGCAACTGCTGCAGAGATACATTATGTCATAAGGCATTACAGTGGTCCACATTATCAGCTGGGACTAGGCTGTAACATGTGGAGTTCAGTGCATGTGACACTTCAAAGTGACATACATGTGTAGGGCTTACTTGTCATGCATCTGCAAAAAGGTTGAAGGAGGGGGAAGGGGTGTCAGCACGACACACCAGTGCAGTGCAGCAAGGATGCTAAGAATAGCTGTATCTGCACATAGTCAGGTTCAGGACCTGTGGCAGCCATAACCCTACCCCAACAGCAATAGTGACAGCAATGTGTGAACACCAAGGGATGTGCACATGAGTAGACCTTGCAATCATGCAGATTAGGGGGACATGTGTAGGGCAGACTGAACATACACTGGCAAATGCAGATGGCCCACGCTGGTATATCCCTGCCAGGAGTAGTGACTGCTGTAGTACACACAACAAGAGGTGCGACAAACTGTCATGATAAGGGCATGCACACATATGCCCACACAGTGTGTAACCATCATGGTCAGCATCTGCACACCTAACACATTCCATGGACACTGCATGTGAATGTACAGGACATATGTCACATATTGGGCTCATGTACTGTTAAGATATGCGGTGATGTGGTCCCATGGCAGATCAAGGATGGGTGTGTCATATCAATAAGAGTGTGTACACCCCCCATAGCCACAGCATGCTCTGATGGTTGTCAGTGTAAAAGTATTGGACTGGTCATACATGGTCCGCTGATGTTGAGAGCTGTGAATCAGACATCAGGCATTCACAAATGACATCTGTCCACATAACATCCCAGGTATGTGTTGCTGGAAAACTTAGGGGCTGTGAGCATCAAAGCTTACATAATTGACACAGTAGTACACATTCAGCAATGGGCTGTACACCTGTCAAGTGTGGTGCACAGTACACGGCAGGGTGCAGAACAGGTGCACAGCAATACTGTGTACATCGGTGCAGTGGTATCCAGGAGAAGGGGCTTCATCTAGTGACACAGCACATGCATCATACACAAGTATACTGTTGCTAGCATGGATTGACTATAGCTGCACTGTTTGCTGTTGGGTACCATATGTTATGCATGTTGACAGTGGGGTAATAGGAGGACTGTGTGTACTATCATTGTGCATCCTCACCTGTATGTGTGTGTGTGTGTGTGTGTGTGTGTGTGTGTGTGTGTGTGTGTGTGTGTGTGTGTGTGTGCATTCTGTTGGGTAGTTAGTTTGTCTGTAGAGTCACTCTGGTGAAGTGGAGGGAGGTTGATGGATGTAGGATGTGTGTGTGCATGTGTGTGTTTGTGTGGCTGGCCATGTATGCACATGTGTGATTGTGGGGTGTTCATACAGCAGTATCTCCCTCTGGGATCATGCAGTACATGGACATGAAATGCCACATTACACACCAGGAATACTTGTCATGTATGTAATCACAGGACAGCTGATAGTATAATATGGTCTGTAGCATGGAACAGGCACTGAGAGGAGAGATAGACATCAGGTACACCCTTAATATCACATTCAGCAGACAGGTCACTTACAACCCACGTATGCAGCCCTACAGATGCATTGGGGAAGTACTGGTCAACACCAGGGAGTGCATCCAAATATTACATTTGTTACATGATAGGCTGATTGAGCAGCATATTTGGCATGTACTGAGCATTACTTACACATGACGCACCAGTGCATGATATTATGGAAAGAACATAGTAGCCCACACATATAGGGGCCATGCTCATGATGTCCAGACATACACAGGCTGAACACCGAATAACAGCAGTGAGGCTGTCTGAAACAACTACACACAGGTCAGGCGGGTAATGTAGTAATAGGTCTTGTGTTGTGATTGTTTGTGTAGGCACTTAGTGGACTGATATGTTAATGAGTGGTATCAACATGTGTATGTTACAAAGTGTGATGCAGGATGGGGTGCACATGGACATATATGTGGGATTGTCTGTAAAGTCACGGACAGGTAGGTATTACAGTGGTGTGTGTGTGTGTGTGTGTGTGTGTGTGTGTGTGTGTGTGTGTGTGTGTGTGTGTGTGTGTGTGTGTGTGTACTGTTAAGCAATGCTGTACAGGTTTTAAAATGCATTTATTGTTTTCCCCCACAGGTGGTGAGGTGGGTCAGGGTACCTCCTGCATGCAATCTGACGTTGGTGTCCATACAGACACCGGAGATGATGATAGTACTGTTGAGGAACAGGGATGTTGTCAGGGGCCGACACTGCATCATCATTTCACATCCCCCTTTTAGCCACCCCAACCCTGCACACAGTTTCAGTGCCTATGCATACCTCATCACCAGTGGCCATAGCGGAGGGACAGTTGGCATTTGGTGGGAGTGCACAGGAAAGTGTGGTAACCATACCTACTCTGTCTGATTGCAGCAGGCATAGCCGGATGTCTGGCAGGACACCACATAGGCAGATGTCCCAGGGTGCTCATGGTAGGGCCACTGGACATCATGCCCCTGGCAGAGGCAACATAGCTGGTACCAGCAGGCGCATGTTTCAGGCTGTCATGACAGTGCAGGCACATATAGAATGTTACACCAGACAGGGCCCGAGGCTGCAGAGGGCTGCTCTTACATCTGTAAGTGACAACATCCGTGAACTGTCTGGTGCCATCCGTGCTTATACCAAGCTCATGGATAGATGGTATGGTGAAATGATAGCCTTCATCGCCTATGGTATGTGTGTGCTTGAACGTGTGGTGGGGGTCGCCACGTGGATGTAGGTTAGCAACATCAACAGCTGGCAGTCAACTTGGATGTGCTAGGACACCAAGGGGCTCCCGTAGTGGCAGTAGCAGCCCCGGCAGTGTGGGGGTGTGTGCTGTCCACACCACACCACAGCAGACCATGTGCATGTGGTCCTGGCCAGTCCCAAAGGGACTTGGTACTAGCGGATATCTGTCTTCAGCAGGTGAGAGTAGCACATCGAGACCTGTACCTGGATGTGACCATGGAACCCCTGGCAGGCACAGTCCACGTGTCTATGGCCCGAGGAAGTGAACTGCACACTCTGCCAGGTATGGTCTACAGCTGTCCATAAACACCTGTGTAGGGCAGCCACATGGCAGAACTGTGTCCGTGCATACCCACACGCTATACAAACACACCTAGGGCAACCCCATACCTACACCCACCACATCACCACTCCCAGCTCACCTCAGTACACCCCTCACCCACACACATGGTGTCAAATGTATGGCCCACCCTTGGCCTCTGACAAACCAACAACACACCTTGTGCATATGATGATACCTGTGCCACATCCCTGTCATCCATACCATCAATGCAGGGACAGGCTAATATGGTTCTGATGCACACGATGACTATACTACAGTGTACCATAGTACTGCAGTGTAACATGTTGTAAGGAGTAAAGTGTAATGCATATATGTCAGGTAGTGTAGCCATCCACCAATGATGCATTATAGCTGTTAGTAACACTGGTTTATTGTGGTCTCTATAATGTTATCCATTTGTGTTGTAGGTGTACATGTGTCAGCAAAAGGATGCCCTGTGCCTCTGATGATACCTGTGCAACATCCCCATCATCCATACCATCAATGCAGGGACAGGCTAATATGGTTCTGATGCACACAGTGACTGTACTACAGTGTACCACAGTACTGCAGTGTAACATGTTGTAAGGCATGAAGTGTAATGCATATATGTCAGGTAGTGTAGCCATCCAGCAATGATGCATTATAGCTATTAGTAACACTGGGTGATTGCAGTCTCTATAATGTTATCCATTTGTGTTGCAGGTGTACATGTGTCAGCATGAGGATGGTCTGCAGTCATATTTCACAACGGGTTATGGCACTGTGGTGACACCATGGCTGTGACATATCTGGGGTACAGCTGAACACATGTCACAGGTTAGTATAAAGGTTATTGCCTGTGCCACATGGATAGATGACCCACTGTGGTGTGTATACCCTGCAACCTGATGTAGACCCATCCACATACATGCACACTGTTACTTGGCAACACTGGCACTAGACCCCTACCTAGGTATGTAGTGATACTGAAGTGTGTGGCTTACATTGCACAATCCACACAGCGTTTAGGGTGAAGTGTGTCCCAGGTTACATGTTACATACAGAACATCCCCAGACATCTACAGTATGCTAAAGGGGGATGTAATGGGTGTTTATGCACAATGCAATACATATTGTGACATACCTTCATATACACATTAACAGACACATAACAGGCAGACAAATATCCGAGAGACCAGGGCCTATCACTGCTAACTAACTTGACCATGTGTCCAATGTGTTACAGGGAGGCTGCACATAGCACATGCATAACTAGCCTGGATTGTGATATGAGTTACCTGTATGGTTGATGGTGACAGTGGTAACCATAATGTGGTACATGGGACATATACCGGGTGTACTGTGGTGTAATGACAGTGTACACAGCACCAACATCCTTCAGTGGATATTGTACTCATTGAAACCCATGATGACACTCTGCCATACCCACCATTACACATTGACCCCAACTGCGGTACAACCCATAGTAAACCCCAACAGTGGCACTACAGGGATATGCATCTAATGCACATGCCACATGCGTAGTAGGGTCACCTATGGGCAGCAACAACATTATCTGTACTACTGTGTGGCAATGGGTATTGTAATAGGAGTATGTGGCCTCAGAATTCTGTACCCTACAGATATACAGACATGCACACATACACACCCTTGTCAGAACAGAATGGGTATCCCATGCCTATCAACCCATTTGTACAACACTGTTGTGCATTGAAAGGCTCATGTACCTGGTATGGAGAGGAGCTTAACAGGGTACATGTAATGTCCCATGCAGCAGCAGACACAACTGACTATGGCAATAGGTGTTCCAGTGGTTGTAAAGGCACTCATGGAATTCCCAAGTACAGCTGTGCTAACACACAGACACTGCTATACTTAGTCATGCACATGTACACATGTGTCAGTAAAGGGGTGCATCATTGCAGGTGGTCATACCTGTGTACCTAGCTATTGTCCACGGAGAGATGGGTTGTGTAGGGGTTGTGTGTACAGTGGTATCCTGCCACCTGCCATGTGGCAGCTGGCAATCTATTGACAGACACTACTGTGGTGGCTCTCAGGGTGAGAATGACATGCATCAGTCAATCCTCCAGGTGCCTCCTGCACATGGCCACTCTGTCTGTGATGGATACCTGTACCCAAGCATGTTATGTTGGCTGTAGTAGTGTAGTGGAGGTACCCATGGCATGTGGTGCATACAGGGTGTCATCTCCTATATGTTCCAGTTCTTACACATCTAGGCAGACATGTCAGTATCAATCAAGCTTAGGTTGCCTGTACATATCCCAGCTGGATACCTGCCATCTGCACATCTGTACAGGGACTGACAGTCATCAGCTTGACAAGTAGCTATGCAGTAGAATGAGTGTGTTGACAGACAGACATTTGACAACAATATGTATGCCATAACTATGTCAGAAGCCCTCACTAACATGTGCTGTACAGATGGTAGTCTACAGTTACATTCCACATGTCAGATCATTACCCATTAGGGATTATATACTGTGACACAGCTCACACACCAGGAATACAACAGAGAGGCCTCAGAGTCCAGCTATGACTGCAGTTGTGCCTGTTATCTGTACTACATTTAGCACTCTGCTCTCGCCTGGGTAAGCACTGTCAACAGTAGTACCGCCATGATACACTACATGTCAGTGTGACAGCACGTACCCTGGGCTACTACACCTGTATGTAACACATTCACATGGATGACACTGCTGTACAGGCCTCAAATACATCTCTGTCCCACACATGACACTCACACCCCTTGCTACTGTAATGACAGCACATAGGTGCATGTATTTTATATGGCATTACATACACTTATTACAGATGTCATTACCCTGCTATGTTATCAGACTGGGCAGTGTGAACTGGTTACCAGGGCTAAGCCATGCTTAGCAAGTATCGACATTGCTGCAATATAACAGCTGAGGTGATTTGCGCACTGGTAAGCGAAGCCTACACTGTGTAAGTGCCCATACGTTTACCTGTAGCTTAGCACCACTTAGCTTCATGCAAACCTGCACAAACCAGCTTAAAGCTGCACATAACTGCCTTAACCACTCTGTATCAGACAGCCCTTGTTCTTCCCAGCAACAAAATGAACAGCCCTTGCCGGTCTTGAACCCAGGACCCTGTACACTATAGTCACAACACTTAACCACTACACCATATATATATATATATATATATATATATATATATATATATATATATATATATATATCCATCTATGTATGTCAATATGTATATGTGTATATATCTATATAGATATATGGATACTTATATATACATATATGTTCACCATATGTCCTGAATATGGAGTGGAGCCCTACCTCAGCCCCAATAGTCCCAACCTCTTAGTGCAAGGAGATGTCAGGTATGTATTGCAGGTATATTTTTAGCTATTTGTAGACAATTGCTACTGTAATAGGGATTGTCTTCACAGACATGTTGTGTGTGGGAGGTCACATCGGCTTTTAACATGTGCACCATTGGCTACTGACAGACATTCTAAAGACATCATAGTACAGTACCACTGCTAGCACAGTAATGATCCTGTGGACTACAGCAGAGATATGGCCAATATATGTGGACAGTGTGACACACTCTGGTCAGTCCAGAGGTATAAACAGAACTCCTTAGTGCAAGACATGTGGACCAAGCCTGACAATGTGGATGTTAACAGCCATGTAGATGGGTATATCATGTAAATAGTGGTATACATTGCCACCATAGGTTATGCATTCACACACCCCTGTCTGTCCTGACACATAATAACCACAGGTACAGAGGTGCCATGGCCACATACTACCCACTAGTTAGTGACATACATCTGTACAGCATGCCACTGCTTTGTCTGACATACATGACTGTTAAGGTGGCCTGGCAGCAGTACATCTGGCAAGTATCTGGACATAACATCTCACTGGGTAAGTACACTAAGCGGCTAGGCATGTAACAAAGCACTGTGCAGGTTACAGGCAGACTGCCACAACACTGGCCAACATTTCCTATGGGGGAATACAAATGTACCTGCATATATAGCAGGCTCAACAGGCATGTCAAAGCACAGAGTAACAGAGTCCTGTGTGAAAGTGCATAACCACAACCAATGTGAACACAGCCACATATGGTAAGCTAGCATAATATTACAGTATATGGATTATCTGACCAACACCATCCTCATATGTGCCACTCACACACTAACCCTACATATATTGGGCTGCTACACAGTGTGGCCTGATGCCTGTCTGTGGTATGGGACATTTGTGTTTGGCCCTACAAACATGTAAGCCGATAGGGTAACATACAGTGGAGCAGCATGTAACATAAGATAGAACTGGACCAAGAACAATGACATCTACAATAGTCTGTACACAGGCCAAGGTACATATTCACAATACACACACTGTCAACAATCACCATAAGTACACAGACCTCAGTAATGTACACACAACCACAGAATTCCCAGGTTATGTCCTCAAATATAACCCCTACTATACATAACATGTGCAGCAATCTGATATCTCACTAGCTTGTAATCAGATATGATGTCAATAAATATGGTGTACAGAACATATGCACCTCTTACTGCATGACATGTGTACAAAGGTTGACAGAGTTGTGGCTGGAAGTACAAACACAGGGTCAATATTGACATGTTGCTGTGATAACCTCATACATTTATTGATGTAACAGGGTTTGTTGCAACATATGTCCTATGAGGGATATGAATTTAGTAAATCTCATGGCTGTCACCATGTACTGACTGCAATCCTCACACTATGCTTCTGCAGTTCACAGATAGGTGCTCTGTGGGTAACACAAGAAACAAAAGGCACCACACACTGCCCAGTCTGCAGATGACCCTACATATGGGGGTTTCCTCATAAACATAGCACTGACATGACAGGTATTAAAACATGTAGGACAGCCATATCCACACACACCCTGTTAAACTAACATTACTCCAAATGCAGTATAGCAGCACTTACATTCTGTAGTCATGTCAGGCACATCCCCCTCCTGTGTGTTGGCCTGTTTCCACATTTTATGTTGTTAGAGCTAAATCCCCAATCCATCTGTGATGCTGTTTACCAAGCAACAGATCTAGGTCCTGCTCACAGTGAATGAGAAGGCCCAACATCAACATGATGTTCCTAGATATTGGAGTGTGTTTTCATGCAATTGGCTATGGGAATGTTACCACAGCTGTTCCACATGCAATCAGCTAGAGGAGGGCTGCAGTACGTGCAGAGGCCATCAGCTGATCATGAGCATCACTTATAATGCACATGCTGCTGCATAAGCAAAGCAGGTGTAAGTCTCCACATCCACCAGAGATGGAGTGAGAGAGGCAGACAGAGGCAAAGATAGGTCAGGAGGGGTGGGAGAGTAAAACTTAAGCATGTTTGTGTCACACACCTTCCAGTAAAGGTTATCAAACCCCATGACTATGTATTGCTATCACATGTCTATGCCGTTATTGGATGCACCACATAGGTTGCATGTTGAGGAGCCCCCCAAACGTATACGTGATGGTGAGTGACATCTGAAACAGTGATATGGTAGCTATACGGTAGGTGTAGTACATGTGCCTGTCCGCATGAATAAGTGTCAGTGTCAACACAGCCACACTATCTCAGGGATCCACACACATTGACACATTTGGCAGGGTCAGGAATACAACTTCTCAATAGTTAGATTGCCACAATACAGTACTTTGCAGGTATCCCATGCACCACAGGGGTTATCTGTTGGTTATATGGGCAAAGGGTATGTGGAGGTGTCTGACATCAGACAGCATGATTCAGTAGGCCAATGGGGCTTGTGGTGAGTGTGAATGTGGTCATAGGTATCATACATCACACACACAGACACAAGGTGCCAGTACTGACATGCATGGGTGCATTGCTTCACAGGCGTGTAGTGGTCGACTGTACCAGATGGCTATGCAAGGCTAAGTGATGGGTATACCTTGGCATCAGGCCACATGACAATGGTCTGCAGTGTGGCTCAGGGGTGAAGTGTCTGGATTGGCCCACACAGGTGGGTATTGTATCTACCATCCAGTTACCGGGGTAACTGTTGTGTGTGGCCATTGCTGTGCATAGCGTGCCATGTATGTGTTCCTTAGGCCATGACATGGATGGTGTCTGGGATGTGCACATGTCCCACATTCATGTACAGAGGCATGTGTCACTGTACCTGGGGTGTCTGGCCCATGTTGTATACACAGATTGTTATCATCAGATGTGTCAGTCCTGACCTCATGTGGCGGGAACTGGTAATGGACAGCAGTTTGCCCCTGCACCTAAATTGGTAGCTTGATGCAGGTATTCCCTGGTGTCAGTGGCAGCTGTCCATACAGGGCATGTGCTTAAGGCATGGTATGTCCTTTGTGGGTCACATTTAATGGCACCACAGGTGTTGCAGGTGTTCAGTGGGGAACATAGGGAAGGTGCACTGTCTGCATGTACATGCCTATTGGACTGATGGACAGGGTGCCATGTCCTCTGTAACCCACTGCATTCATACCATGGTTACTAGAAATGGGCAATATGCAGCGTACTACCAACATAGTGGTTGTTGCCTAGGCAAGTGTGTGTCAGTGTGTGTGTGTGTGTGTGTGTGTGTGTGTGTGTGTGTGTGTGTGTGTGTGTGTGTGTGTGTGTGTGTGTGTGTGTGTGTGTGTGTGTGTGTGTATGTGTGTGTGAGACATGGGTTGAGAGTATTCTCTGGGTAATACAAGGGCTGTTAACTTTGTTCACCAGGCCTTGATGTCACATGTAGGGGTATGGATTTGAACCCCAGCCTCTCGGCTATTTCACATCTGTTATCCCTGTAAGGTGGACATTGTGACATATACTGGGGATACCATATAAGAAGTTGCAAAACCCACTCCATAATGAGTCTAGTTGTTACACACTCACAGCCACCTCCACACAGGATACAAATGACAAACACAGACACAGACACACAAACACACCTGCAATGTCTAGGATTAGAACTCTTACCTAACTAGTTTATTACACTATGCAGTTATAGGATGCACCACGGAGATTACTGGAATATTCTTTCCCCAAAGGTGTATTTCACAGTGAATGACATCAGCAGGCTTGCAAAAGTAGGGCATTTGAATTGTAGTGAGTGTACTAGCCTAAAAAGCATTGCTCCCTACACAGACATAGAAACACACACACAAACATCCACAATGTGTGGGAATAGAACCCCTAGCAGAGTTCTATCTCACACTACAGCATTACACTGTTATAGGATGCGCCATGGGTATTACTGGAGTACTCCTTCCCCAAAGGTGTATTTCACAGTGAATGACATCAGCAGGCTTGCCAAAGTAGGACATCTGAATTGCAGTGAGTGTGACTAGCCTAAAAAGCATTGCTCCCTACACAGATATAGAAACACACACACAAACATCCACACCTGCCAGGTGTTAGAATAGAACCCCTACGAAAGTTCTACATCACACTACAGCATTATGCTGTTATAGGACACACCATGGGGATTACTGGAGTACTATTTACCCAAAGGTGCATTTGAATTGTAATGAGTGTGACTAGCCTAAAACAGCATTGCTCCCTACACTGACATAGAAACACACACACAAACATCCACACATGCCATGTGTGGGAATAGAACCCATACCAGAGTTCTATATTATACTACAACATTACGCTGTTATAGGACTCACTACAGGGATTACTGTAGTACTCCTTCCCCAAAGGTGTATTTCACAGAGAATGACATCAGCAGGCTTGACAAAGTATGGCAATTGAATTGTAGTGAGTGTGACTAGTCTAAAAATCAGTGGTCCATACACAGACAGAGACATACACAAACACAGTTGCCATGCCTGGGATTAGAACTCCTACCTAACTAGTGTATCACACTACAGTAGTATGCAGTTATAGGACATGCCATGGAGATTATTGGGCTACACTGTTCCCAAAGGTGTATTTCACAGTGAATGACATCAGCAGCCTTGCCAAAGTAGGGCATTTGAATTGTAATGTGTGTGTCTAGCCTAAAATGCATTGCATCCTACACAGACAGGGACACACACAAACACACACAGTTGCCATGTCTGGGATTAGAACTCCTACCTAATTAGTTTATCACACTACAGCAGCACTCAGTTATAGGACGCACCATGGAGATTACTGTCCTGCACCTTTGCCAAAGGTGTATTTCACAGTGAATGATATCAGCAGCCTTGCCAAAGTAGGGCATTTGAATTGTAGTGTGTGTGACTAGCCTAAAATGCATTGCTCCCTACACAAACAGACACACACACACACACACAAACACACACACACACACACACACACACACACACACACACACACACACACACACACACACACACACACACACACAGTTGCCATGTCTGGGATTAGAATTCCTACCTAACTAGCTTATCACACTACAGCAGTATGCAGTTATAGGACATGCCACAGAGATTACTGGCCTACACCTTTCCCAAAGGTGTATTTCACATTATATGACATCAGCGGCCTTGCCAAAGTAGGGCATTTGAATTGTAGTGAGTGTGAATAGCCTAAAAAGCATTGCTCTAACACAGACAGACAGACACACACACACACACACACACACACACACACACACACACACACACACACATACACAGTTACCATGTCTGGGATTAGAACTCCTACCTAACTAGGGTATCACAGTAAAGCAGTACGCAGTTATCGGATGCTCCATGGAGATTACTGGGCTACACCTTTCCAAAGGTGTATTTCAAAGTGGATGAACTCAGCAGGCTTGTCATAGTAGGACTAAGGAGAGGGCAGTGTGTGTGCATGGGCCATAACCCATTCATCTAGAGGTTGGCACCCCACATGCGGGCACACGCAGGGGTATATTCTGTAGGTACATGTAAACAGCTGCTAGATGACTACTTTGTTGTACAGTCATGTTGCACAGCTAGCACTTGCACCACATAGTCTGTAATGCTGATTGATACCGGTGGCTATTGTCTACAGTGAGTGACATTTACACCCTGTAGTTGTAGCCATTTTGCTGTGTGCTGGGTGGGACAGGCCTCATGATGGATGTCTCCTTGTCACAGTCACTCTGTTCCACACATCTATGTATAGCTACTTTTGGCTTATTATAGTGTGTTGTCCTTAGATATTTGTATGTATTCCTATCCAATATTTGTATGTATTCCTATCCACTGTGTGTGCAAAGCATGACTGGTGGATACTGAGGAGTGTATGCACTAACATCTGCAACTGCCAGATATGTATGGTCCACTGTTATTTGCAGACATGGGCTTCATTTATTTAAGTGTGTGAGCATGCCCAGTATGACCTTTCAGTATGTTGTTGTCTGACATTGCCATCATTTCTCCAAGTGTGTGAGCATGCTCAGTATGCCCTTCTGTACTGAATGTGTGGATCAATTCCAGGTAGTTTTTAGTCCAGTGCAGACCTTTGTGTTGTATGCGTAGAGGTAGCAAACTGTTTCTGCAGGGTATTCATCGATCATTTGGCAATATGGGGAAAAACTGTGCAGGGGATAGTGATTGTGTCTGTGCTGCTTCAGCTACATGGTACTGTTGTTAGTAGAGATATTCAGGAATGTGTACTGTTATACACTGTGATGTTTTCTGTCCTCATGTACTGTCAGGTAGACATTCTTGCTCACAGTGATGTCTTGGGGGACAAGGGCGACTGCAGCTGCATCTGGTATTGTAGGAAGATGCTTACATATTCATGGTAAGTTATGCCATTCTGGAGGGGGAGCTGCAGACACTTGCTGCTGGGTCTGTGTATCCAGTTCAGCACTTTGGTACAGTGCTGGCAGAGGATCCCATACTTGTACATCCATCGACATGACAGTATGGTCTTATCTTGCTGTGGCAACACCTCACAGCTCTACAGATTCACACAGGTTCCCCAGAGGCAGTGGCCATGAGTCAGGACTTTGCCCATAGTGTGGTGTATGGGCAATTATGTAGCCACCTTTTTATGTGTTTGCAGCCAGGGATAGTGTGTGCACACAGCTTCGTGTCGGACCTTGCACATTCCATGCTGCCCATACTCGCATCCCCCTGTTATTCTATCCTCTTCCATACATTATGCATACATTCTCTGATACTTTCCCTAAGGTTATCACCCCATCACAGCTGTGTTTTAGTGTTGGTCCACAGTTCATGCTGTGGGACATGGTGGATGTGTTACTGTGGTTTGTCCACATGACATTGCATATCGCTTATGTGGAGTGTGTTATGTTGTTATTTGGGTGTCCATGACATAACATGCATTGCCAGTATGTGTGAGACACAGGCCTTTGGCAGAGGCCTGTGGGCCATTTGGTATTGATGCGGGCCAGATGTGGCAGGCCATTGCATTATGTCAGTCCTACAGTTTCAGAACGCCATACATTATATTCCCCTGGGGTGACAGGGTAGGTGTGCGAGGTGTTCATGACAATACCTTCTATCAGTCTTGATCAGGTGGTGTGGATGCTGGCAGGGTGCTACCTATGGCTAGGGACACACCTGCATGGGACACCTGCACTGCATGCTGCATTCTTTTGCTATTGCCATATACAGGTGGGGTCATATTGTACCCATTTCCCATTGCAGGGATAAGACCAGAGAGGTACCTGTGGGTGGTGTTTGGGTGAGCTGGGTGCATGTGTGCTATGGATACTACTTGCATCTGACACACAGATATGCATGGGGCATTCCAGTTATTCTGGCATGTGCAGGTACATCAGCTGTTTCCCAGTACATCATTCCTACCTCCTTTGTGATCTGCAAGTGTTCGGGCAGACAACACTGGTATCCCCTACTACAGGTCCAGATAGTCTGATGCATAGCTGTTTGTACAATTTCAAGGGTGTGTCCATTTCACAGTTACACAATATATACTGTATGTCTGGGGTACTTTCCCCTGTGTACTGCTTGTATATCTAGCCCAGCAGCCATGCCATATCAGTCTTTTAGATGGTGACACATATTGCCACCATACATTTACAACGGCTTACTGCTAGAATGTGTCATACTGGTGGGAATTGTCTTAGGCACTGCAGTTGTGAGGATTTGGCCCTGTCATCAGAAGTAGTGGGCGATGGGCACCAGGTAATACCTCAACATGCATACATACTGATCATTCTCACACAATATGAAACACACACCAACCTAACATACACATACCTGCATATTGTGCAAATGCTACAATCTATCCTACTACCTTGGCCACCACTGGGCATCTGTGCTCCACTGGTATTATACCTACACATACATGTTACTACATTTCTACATAGGGTTGTGGGGAGGGCACACCTGACTGGTATGACGTGTGTACATCGGATTGTGGGGGGCATACCAGACCATTACTACATTTCTAAATAGGTTTGGGGGGCACACCTGACTGCTACTACATTTCTAAGTAGGGTTGGGGGGAGCACACCTGACTGTTTCTACATTTCACAACAGGATTGGGGAGGGGGCACACCTGTCTGTTTCTACATTTCTACATAGAGATTGGGAGGGGGCACACCTGACTGTTACTACATTTCTATGCTGGATTGGGGGAAGGGGCACACCTGACTGTTTCTACATGTCTACATAGGAGTGGGGCAGCACACCCGACTTTTACTACATTTCTACATAGGATTGGGGGAGCACACCTGACTGTTTCTATATTTCTACACAGGATTTTGGGGCACACCTGACTATATCTACATTCCTACACAGGATTGGGGGGGGGCACACCTGACTGTTTCTACATTCCTACACAGGATTGGGGGAGGGGGCACACCTGTCTGTTTCTACATTTCTATACAGAGGTTGGGAGGCGGCACACCTGACTGTTATTACATTTCTATGCTGGATTGGGGGAAGGAGCACACCTGACTGTTTCTACATGTCTACATAGGAGTTGGGGGGTACACCTGACTGTTACTACATTTCTACATAGGATTGGGGGGCACACCTGACTGTTTCTACATTTCTGCACAGAATTGGGGGGGCACACCTGACTACTTCTACATTCCTTCACAGGATTGGGGGGACACCTTACTGTTTCTACATTTCTACACAGGATTGGGTGGGGCACACCTGACTGTTATTACATTTATACACAGAAGTGGGGGGGAGGCACACCTGACTATTTCTACATTTCTACACAAGTTTGGGGGGCACACACAACTGTTTCTACATTTATACACAGGATTGGGGGGGGCATACCTGACTGTTTCTACATTTCTACATAGGATGGGGGCCACACCTGACACTTGTACACATTTGCTATGACTGTACTGGCATGTCAGGTACTCCATTCCATTCTGTATTCTAACCTATCACGCTGACTAGAGGCATATCAGTGTACTATAGGTCTTAGCTTTGACTGACCTACATATTAGTTTCTGACTTCCTACCCTTCAGAACTAACGTCCCACTGCCTGACTTGATGTTGTCTGTCTGTGTAGGCCTGGGGGGAGAGGTTACCCATAGGCATCATTCAGAGGCCATGGTACAGCCTTTGTTTGTGTTTGTCTATACCTGTCCTGCTGTCTGAGACTGTTGTTGAGTATGTGTACCTCCATGACTGGCATGTGTGAGTCATATGGACACACACATGTGGCTCAGCACATTTCCTGCAGTGGGTTTTGTCACCCTGTGTAGTACTGGCTACTATGCTGACACCAGTATTTGTTACAGATCTCATGGTACTACTATAGGTGTCTACTATCTGCTGGCATACCAGTCATCCACCCAATTCCCTTGCATGCTCACATCCATACCATAGATACAAGTGACTACACATACTACTCCAATCAGCAATAGGTAAGAGGAGTGACTTACCTTGTGAGTGTGCCAGTATTGAGGATAGTGCTGAGGGCTGCCTATATCGGATGGGCATGGTACACTCCCTATACATGGTTGAACACAGGTAGTGTCATTAATAAAAATGACCACCAGTGAAGAAAAAACAAATAAAACCAAACACTGGAGCAGCAGAGGAAGACACCAACCAGGAATTAGCGTAAAAAACTTTTTACTCAGTGCTTTCGTCAGATTGACTTCTTCAGAAATACAATTACAGACATTTTTACTCAGACTTATATACTTACAATCTCATGTCCCTCCCACTAATCAAATTAAATTAAATTACTTAATTGACAATCAACTTTTCAGATAAAATTCTTAAAGTGTGTACCAACAAAACATAATATAATAAGCACATTTAAACACAATTGATTAAAAAATATATATATATGTATATATATATATATATATATATATATATATATATATATATATATATATATATATATATATATATATATTAAACCATAATATACGCCTGGAAAACTATCACCACCCAATCTAAGCTGCGATAATGATTCTTTTTTCACTACTCTGTTTTTTATATTGCCACCTCTTAAATCAATGTCAGCTTGTTTCAAGACACTGAAAGTAATTTTTTTATAAGAACTACAAATTAGAGAGTGTTTAAACAAGGCATTTCTTATCATCTTTAGTTCTAATGGCATAGTAATGTTCTTTAATACGTGTATTAATATTCCTGGTAGTCATACCTATATAAAATGCAGTACAACCTGAACATAAAGCAACCTGTACTAAATTGATGGAATTACAGTTGAATCTTCCTTGTACACTAATAGTTCAATCTAAATGGGGTAAATTTATGAAAGGTCCCTCATGAATTTATCTACAGGCACTGCAACAGAAGCATTTAAATATACCCCTCGGTTTATTTGATATGGGTATAGATTTCAAATTGTCATTCTTTTCTAACACATTCTTAATAGTGATTTATTTATTTAACACAAAACTGGGTTTATTACCCAAAATAGTAGATAATTAATTATTGCCTGAAATAATCTTCCAGTTGTTTATCTTGCGTGTTGTTCCCTATGTAATAAATTTTATGTAGGTAAAACTGACCGCTCTCTGAAAGAGAGGATCAGGGAACACTTATATCACATCAAGAAAAAGAATGATATAAATGCACTTGCCAAACATGTTATTAATACTGATGAACAACATATTTTTAAATTTTCAGTGTTAGGTTTAACTCATGATAGTATAAGAGGTGGTAATATTAGATATAGAACAGAGGAACTGGAAGCGAATTGGATTGTGAGGCTTAGAGCAAATACCTATTAAACCAGTTCTTTATAGGAGACCACTTCGTAAATAAATGTTTTTATCTGTTGTATTTAATTTGTCTATTTTTAGTATGTTTATATTTATGCATTTTTATTGTTAAATCTGTTTTTTAGGTTATAATGTATGTACTGCTTTAATTTAGTCATTGTTTGATCATGTGATCATTTGCAAGTATAAAGATGGTGTTATAGTAAGTCTGTTCGAACACCTGATGAAGCTATATGTGAAAGTGCTTGTGTGACTATTAAAGCCTGGCTGCAAACGGACATTTGTTTGATATTTTGTTTTTTCATTCATCATTTGTGATTATTCGTTGATGTGAATACTGGAGCCATACCTTTGCTTATTTGGTTTGTCATTTGATATTTTTCTTTTTGCGAAGGTACTTGGTGTATGTTTGGCATCTTTGTTTTTGTACTACGAATTCTTTTCTAACATGTTCTTAATAGTGATTTATTTATTTAACACAAAACTGGGTTTATTACCCAAAATAGTAGATGATTCATTATTGCCTGAAATAATCTTCCAGTTATTTGTAACTGCTGCCTTAATCTTATTGCTATCAACAGACATATTAATAATACATCTAGGCACAGATGGTAAAGTAGTAAAACTTATACTAGCATTGGATATAGACTGACAGTTAATCTTCTTAACTTGCAGCTCTTTTATTAATATTGGGGATCATTCAGTATTCCTTCTGTTTGCAATATCAGTGCTGATGTCACAAAGTAAAGGCAGTGGGTAACTTCTAACCACAAACAATTCAGTAATAAAGTCAACTTCTTCATGAAATACCTTGTTATCAGTTGTCATACGAGATGCTCTTATATATTGACCTTAAGGCACATTCTTCTTAATATACATAGGATGATTACTGCCAAAATGCAGATAATTATTTACATAAGCAACTTTCCTATAAATGCTACTTGCAAAGCATTTACTAATAGGATCCCATTCTAAACTTATATCCAGGTAGTTTGTTTTATTACCAAAACCACTTAAAGTAAATTTTAGAAAATCACAACTAGCATTTAATTGTGTCAAAAATATAGTGTGTTTAACTAAGGGGCCCTTTATAATAAAAAAACAAATCATTTATGTATCGACAGTACAATAGTATATCAGTAAAGAGACCAATGGTGGGTAAAATTTCTCTCACCATCCCATTATCAAACCAACAAAAGCTGGGGCCACCGTTGCCCCCATTGCTACCCCTCTTAACTGTTTATAACTTCTTTTGTTGAAAATAAAAAAAATATTATCTAATAACAGTTCTAATAAGGAGCAGCATGTTTTTTTACTGTTGAACTACACCAGCTAGTATATTTAGTAAGGAAATTAGACACAAATTCTAACTCTTCTGCTTGTGGAATAGAGGTGTATAAAGAACTACATCAGCAGTTAGAATAAAAAATTATTCTGTACCATGACAACTAGAATCTAAATATTGTTTATGAAACAATGTGATTTGTTCCAAAAAGGACTAAGACTCCTTAATAAAGGAAGGTAGTTTCTGAACTACAGGGTTTTAGTTTGTCCAAATACAATGACAAACCCTCAGTAATACTTCCTGATGAAGAGACAATGGGCCAAAAGGGAGGATGAGATGCATTCTTGTGAATTTGGTGCTGGGGGCTGCCTATGTCGGATGCACATAATACACTCCCTATACATGGTTGAGCACAGGTAGTGTCATGTTTGGCATCCCCTTTTCTGTATGTGTGAGTTAGATAGAGGTGTTATTCCCTGGGTCCCTACTGTGTCAATGTATGTGCTATGCGTTGCCTCTTTGCCAAGGCCATGGCATACTGGGCATGCCTCCATCTGCCTACTGGAGCAGGCTGAGGTTGTTCCTCCTCCGAGTCACTCTATGCCTTTGCAGGGCTTGGCATTGGTAGGGGGAAGCAATTTCCACAGGATCATATTGTGTAGCATGACACATACAAAGACAATTTGGGTACATGTAGCTGGTGAATCCAGCAAGGCTCCACCAGATGTGTTCTGGCACCGGAACCATGACTTCAGCATCCCAAACACACACTCTATTATGATTCTGGTCTGTGCGAGTGCCTCATTATGGCATTCTTGTTCAGGTGTGTGTACATTTCTGATGGGTGTCATCAGCCATAGCTCCAGTGCGTATCCAGCATCCTCCACTAGGTGAACATAAGGGATGTCTCCACTGGCAAATCTCTGGTACAGTTGCATCAGATGCCAGATGTGGGAATCATGATAGCTTCTAAGGCAGCCGGCACACACATTCATTATAATGCCCTGGGTATCGCACATGACCTGGCATTTGATGGAGGGGAAGCCCTTGTGGTTGATGTAGACCCCACCCCGCTCACCAGGTGGTGCATTGATGTGTATGTGCGTGCAGTGTATAGCACCCATCACCTCAGGGTATTCTGCTATTTGGTAGAAAAGATGCATATTGCTGGCCAACACCTCATGGATGTTGAGGAAATATATGTGCTCACTAGCATGTGCTGACATGGCATCCAGGAACTGGTGGAATACTCTGGATGCTGATGCCTGTGAGATCTCCATGATATCCCCAGTTGGGCTTTGGGTGGTACCTGTGGCTAGTATTCCTAGGCCTACACATACCTTGGTATCCACTGGGATGGGTTCCCCTCTGTTAGTTCTGTGTGTCAGGTGTGGCAGGCACAGCTCAACAATTTGATGTAGGAGGTCCCTGTCCACCCTATAGTGCTCCACTATCTCCAGCGCATGTAGCTCCTGGTAGGTTACCCTGGGTCTGAACACTTTTCTCCATCTTCTCACTTTGGGTTGGTCGACAGCATTCTCATCCTCACCACCCTCAGCCTCTTCCATATGGTGTATGATAGCTGCTGCAGCCCCTATCATTTTGTTGTTTTGTTTGTTAAAAGTTCCCTGCTTGTATACACCGGTGGTGTAGAATATGGGAAAAACATAGGGAAAAGTGTTTGCATAGTTTATAGTAGTGTTCTGGGCTGGGCTGGGCTGGTCTGCTGCCTGTATAATTGGCTGATTCTGATACATTTCACCTGCCACCTATGCTAGTTCTCCTAGATTATTTTCCTACTGCTGTTTTCCCTTCCCATTGCCTTCCTGTTTGAGCCCGGTGGGGGGGGGGGTGCCACTCAAACAGAGTGCTGAAATGTGCACAGAGCTGCTATTCCCTGGTTTACTTTTTTTCTCCTTTAAAACCCAGTGCATGGAATGCACACCCACTTAGGCAATGTAAAGAGTGCTAGGCAGCCTTAGATACACCCCCTTGCTTAGCCCTGCTAAGCTAGGAACAAGCCCGAGCCACAGGGCTCCAATCTGCTTACAGTATGCCTGACACCCCCCCCCCATGATGTCAGCTAACTCCTAGGCATGCACCAAGCTATTCCTGCTCATACACTGCTGAGTGCTGACTAGCATGCAGGGGAAATCTGGGATTCAGTATCATTCCCCTTATTTGCATAGGATTGCCTGCTAATGCATAGTTACATGTCCCACACCGAGCCCCCCCCCCCCCTCAGCAACCACTATTCACTGGTCATGCTGTCTTCTGTCTGCAATTGAGTATAATGGCAAAATAGTGATTTTGGTTAGAATGCTTATTTTATGTTTTTTTGCTTATTTCCCCCTATCCCGTTTGCACTCTGCTGCCCTATGCTCAAACAGCCGCGATCGGTTGAAAAAATAAAAGTTAATTTTTTTATTTTTGCAAGTCTTGTCCATTCCAATGGCCTTATAGTTAGCCATTGTCATGCTTTCAACATGATATCCACCCTTTATTTGGAGCTGTCATGGCTCCGTTTTGTAATTTGCAGAAATGTACTTCGTTACTGGCGGATTACATTTCTGCAGATTACACTAGTCCTGCATGGCCGATTTCCAGCTTCCTGGATTGCAAATTCACCTAATTTCCATGGATTTCTCCTGCAAATGGGGTAATTTGCATACAAGGGTTGAGTACATGCAGGACTAGTGCAGGAGCGCTCATGCATGCCCCTACAGGTTATTCCTGGATCGCACGGCAGACATATTGCCTGCTGGAGCTCCTGCACTAGTCCTGCACATCATGCAGGGCTTGCAGAATCCAGAGGTTAGTTTGAATGTGTAAGAGTGCACTCAAGAGAAGTGCCCATTTCAAAACAAAGGTACCCTAATATGTGGAGCCATCATAAATACACCATATGGACTTAAACTATCTGAACCATGTGTTTTTCCCCCTAACAAGTATGTGCAGAACAAAGTTATGTTTAATAAATTAATTAATTAAAAAACTGTCATGAAGTTAATCCTGCATGAATACGCTTAGTGTTATCAGGCCCACACGAATGGTTCTAAAGTGAAATGATGTAACTAATCACACTGTTTGGAAGTAAAATAATGTAACTAGTTACCTTGTTTGGAAACTAACCCTGAAAAACCAGAAGGGCTGATGGAAAAATAATGTGGCTTGTGTAAATAATATGCTACATATGTTTTAATTATTATAACCAAGGTTTTCCAAAACAGAAAATAGAACCAACAAACCACTGAATCCCAGTCAGAAAATAAGATAACTTTTCTGTAAGACATTTGGCAGACTATCTCCTGAATTGTATGAAGCTAGCAAAGTAACCTAAAATTATTAAGAATACAATTATCTAACATATAAAGTAACATTAAATCTTCCTAATATGTTAGCAAAGAATGTTAAAAATGTTAAATAAAACAGTTAAAATGTGAGAATGTTTAACAGATAAACCATGCTAAAATATAAATAAATGCTTATATATATATATATATATATATATATATATATATATATATATATATATATATATGGGTCTACTTCATTTGCCCTAACTTCCGATTGACCGACACCCATTTGCCCGAGACCAAATGACCGAAATTTCATTTGACCGAAATTTCATTTGACTGACACTTCATTTGACCAACAAGTATTATTGGCAAGTAAATGGGATATGCCCCCTTTCCCACTGTAGTGCGACCCTGGAGTTAGAATATATATTTAGGGGGTGTGTGGGGGGCTCAACTTTGTATCAAAACAAAATGTTAAAAATAGAGCAAGTATAAGTAAAAGTCACATAAGGTGGGATAACAAGATGGGTGATGAGGAAAAGGATAGGCAATGAGAAAGGAACTATCAAGGCTGGCATCATAAAAGAAATACTTCCAAAATATTTTGATGAGTTCTAACTGTTTTGCTGACATAGATAAGAGTTTGCAAGCCTTGATGTATTCAACTTCCATATGACTAAAATTTAACCAACTTGATGATTTCACATCTAACCTTTTTTTTTTTTAATACAGTGTTTTAAAAGAGAGGAAATAGTAATAAATTATATAAGATCTGTATTACTTATTTTTTTTAGGAGGGTGGTCATGCTGCTGCAGTGGTTAGCATTGCCGCCTCACAGTAAGAGGTTCTGTGGTTCGATTCTCAGCTGGGGTGCCTTCTGTACTGAGTCTGCATGTTCTCCATGTGGTCATGTGGGCTTCCTCTGGTTGTTCCAGTTTCCTCCCACATAAAAAACACATGCTGTAGGTGGATTAGACACTCTAAATTGGCCCTAGATGTGAGTTTGTGTGCCTTCTGTGGAAGGTTTGGCACCAGGCTGGCAACTTGACACTGTAAAACTCCACTACCAATCATGAGCAGACTGGTGATCCACTGTGGCAATCTCTAAGCCAAAAGGAGATGGTGATTACTTATTTCTTTGGAGGAATATAAAGTATGGCAAACCACCATGGGAGTGGTTGATTTTTTAATACTTACTATTTTAACTTATAACTAACTGTTGTCTATAAGTTGCTAATAAATTTATAGTACTAAAATATATGTAGGAGGTTAACAGCAGTTTTTCCCATGTAGCATAAGCTGATGAAAAGAAGGGAAAGAAAAAGGCTTTTCAACTGGAGTCATATATTTGTTAAAAGTGATCATAAGTGGTGTGTAATACAATTTTTAAGTGGTATCAGTTTCATATTAATTTTAAATTTAATGAAGACTAAATGTTTTTGCAAAATGTAATCTTTCTAGTCACATTGAACAAAATTAAATTTATTATTTATGATCTAACATATGTGATTAAATTTAGGGTGATAACCCTTTGGTAATTTTAAAGAAGTTCCTGTATTAAAAAACATATGAAAAATATTTGTTCTTGATAAGAAGATAGAATGATAGGTCAATCATTTTATTAAGTTTAGTGTTGAGTTTAAGATGTATCAGTTGAATAATCTAAAATACATTTGATAGATTTAGTAACTTAATTTGCGAAAAGATAAAATTAAGTTAACAATCATGCTGTTTATCTTAAAAGGTTTAAAATCTTTTAGTATGAGAAAAAGAATTGTAGTTGGATTGCACTTACAAAATGTAAGATTATTAATCCAAATATTTACCCATGCAGGGTATCATTGTTTGGTTAAATTTAGGCTTACAGTGATTATAATTAGCCACCTACAATTTATAATTAAATGATATTTAAGAAAATCAGGGAACTTGAGACCTCACAAACCTATGGGGGGAGATCAGTTTGACACAGGATATCTGGAGAACTTTATGCATCCAAAGAAATATGTCATGACAGAAAGTAAGGGCTTTAAAGAATTGCATAGGTAATTTCTGGAAGGAAGAAGGCATACACAGTGGCAGATTTAGGCATGGGCGCAGAGGTGCGTGCCAGCCCCTTTTTAAACTATTTTTTTTTTAAATCAGGTGCATCTTCCCAAAGGATCCTGTCTCCAAATGTGCCTAATGCATCAGAGATGCGATTGGAGGTTGCAGTCAGATGATTTTTTTTTTTTATAATGATCCTCCTCCAATTGCATCTCCGTTGTAATTTACGTGTGTTGGTGGGAGCTGTCATATAGTTGAGTAGGTTAATCTTTTGTTAGAAAATAATTTAGTTTAATTTTAAAATAAAAATACAGTTGACTTTGAAACTACTCTTCTACAGTGACAAATTGATGTGCACTGAGGTAATGCTAATTTTTATTTTATTGACTTACCAATTTTCAAGGCGACAAAATGGTACAGTTTTCTCCAGAAGAGTATTATGTGTGTTAAAGATTTCTTTGCAGTCTTTAAGAGACCGCATAGTAATTTTATTAGTTCTCCCCTTAAACATCAGTGTTTAATGGGAGAACTAAGACAATTACTACGCGGTCTCTTAAAGACTACAAAGAAATCTTTAACCCACATAATACTCTTCTGGAGAAAACTGTACCATTTTGGTGCTTTGAAAATTGGAAACTGATGACTTGTAGGTCAAAGATCTTCGTGGAATTAGAATGTTTTAATTTTGTATTAGTTCCAAAAGAATATACACATTTTTATTTAATAAAAGCTTATTTACATCAACACATTTAATTAGGGTGTTAGAAAGAACATGTAAGCTGCCTTTCTATGATGTGAATAATTTGTCCAAACCTGCATATAATAAAAATTACTGAAGAAGGAATTTTTTGAGTAATAGTACCTGAAAAAATGAAAAAAATATAATCCTTGTGGAATGCGGCAATGCCTGATTATGTCAATGAAAACGAAAAGTTTTATTAAAATGACAGCTATCCATTTCATTGTATTATTCCAAATCCAGTAAGAGTGTACATTTTATATAATAATTTGGTGATCATCACTTTCAAATGCTCTTCTGAGGTCCACAGATATTTATACTAGTAAGACTATTTTTTTCTAGGGAGAAGTACATTTTATCATCGTTATCTGAAACTTATTAAGTCATACAAAGACTTTATTATGAGTTGAATGAACTCAGAATTTATCATACTGTAATACAACTGTATATTCCTTTAGCTCCTTCCTGTACCTGTGTCATGACTGAAAAGGGCATTGGGCCAGTCCATGTATGTGGTCAATAAATAGGTATGTGTTAATAAATAAAACTGTTATTGTACTTATAACTTATATACATTTTGAATTCAATCAAGTACTTGGCTATCCAAGCACTGAGGCACAAATCACTTAATATATTAATATATTCTAGTGTTGAGAGTGGCCTACTGTGCACTCCTAGGTATTGCTTAAGCCAGTAGTTAACTAACATGCTTGTTGTGAGGCAGGGTGAATGCTGGGGCTAGGAAATAGCAAACTTAATGATCTGTCGTGTTGAGCATGTTACTTTTTGGTCTCTGTAACAGTTTGGTCTGGCAGTTCATTGATACCAGCGAGGGTGACAGGCTGTGATGCTGTGAAGAAATTATAATACAAACAAATAATGCTTAAATGGATAGCTGATCTTTATTGCTTTTTTTAAACAAAGTTTGATATATGAGAGGTAAGTTAAAAACAAATGTCACGATGGTCAGATAACTTAAAATGCTTTTAGTCAATGGTGTAGCTGGAGGGGGGGTGCTAGAAGGGTGGTCTGCCCAGGCACACATTTACATTAAGAGTTTTAATTGAAAAAAAAAGTGATTTTTAAGGGTGTTCTTCATCTTCGGCCCATAGCATCTGTTCTTCCAGTCACGTCTGTGCATGCTGCACAATTTGAAATACAGTACAGCATTTGTTTTGATCATCTTATTGCTGCCTGTGAGTGCACTAGTGAACGTATTGCTGATTCTTATTGCTGCTAGAGTGTTTAATTTGTCTTTCTGCTGGTTCTTATTGCTCTGTGTGCTGCTGGGTTGCTCTGTGTGTTGCTGGGTTAAATGTCTGGCTCATACATTTGGTCTGTTCCTCTTACAATTTGTGGTTTTCTGGCAAATCAGTGAGAATTGAATTCACTAAATAATGCTAGCCATTTAAATTTCAGTCTTCATACCTTCAGGAAACACATGGAAACACAAATCATGTTTTATTCTAGTAACTTTCTAAGATTATGCAAGCAATATTTAACATTTGTTCCTGGTTTTGGGCTTTTGATCCCCCAATAAATTTTGGCTTTTACTAGATTTCTTGTGCTGCAAAGGATTTAGTTGATTGTCAATTGAATTTTACAAGGAGCTGAGAGCTTTTGGGAAAGATAAGTTCTGCTTATGCCCAGTTTGCATTGCTAGTAACACAGCAGATAGTATACTTGCTTTTGATGCAGAAGGCTGTGGGTTCTAATCCCACAGTATGTAGATGGATTGTTGATATGGTACTATGTTGTACTTTAAAGGGGGTGGATGCTGCAGTCCTGTGTAGATTCTCCTTTGGAGGAGATAAGTTTCATCATTAATAGGTAATTAGTTTGCCATCTATTCCCTATTGCAATATTACTAGCTTATCATTTTTTTAATGTAACATGGGTAATTTATTCTTCAAGGGCAACAGGCACTTTATTTGTAGATGAAACAATGAAGTATAAAGTTGTTTGCTAGCAGCAACTTCATTAGTTACATATCTCTTTAATATGGATTTAGATGACTTGCAGAGATTGCGCATATTTACTGATATTGGTGGGTTGTAATGATAGAAGTTTCGGTAGACTTTGATGGAAATGTTCTGAATTGGGCAGTTTTGTCATTGTTGCTTTATGTATTAAATGTTCAAAATAATAAATTTAAAACATGCTCTAACAAATGTGTTGTATTATATAAGGAATATAATTTAATACAATCAAGAAGGTGAATCAAAGAACACATGTATGTCTGCATGCTCCTAAATATGTGTGCAAGCGGCCTATGATTTGAAAACAGCCCAAAGTTAAACTTTTTATCCGTCACTGGCCAGATGCATTTTCTTTGAATGTGAGTTTCAATGCTGTTTCAATGAATGTGAGTTTAAAGGGCAGAGAAGTTTTAATGCTAAGTCTATTTTCATTGTGAGACTGTTTTCCTTTGTTTAGCAGATTTCTATTATCAGTGTTTGTGCCATAAAATTTTAAAATTTATTTTTAAATGAAATCCATAATACTAAATGTAGAAGTAAAGCATAGAGTGGTATGCACATTAGTGTTTATGGTAGATGGGGATAAATAGCCAAGTAATGGGACACTGGAATGACTGTGGGGGGTCTGTGTATTGGGAGTTCCATTTGACCATGATTTTTGTGAGGGGGGGGCTGCAAACTCAGACATTCCTGGGCAGCACAGACTCTAGCTGTGCCACTGCTTTTGGTTAAGTTAAGGCGCTATTGTAGAATATTGTGTCAGATATTTGAACTGAAGCCCAAAAATGACAGCACTTTATATGTTTGAATGTAAATATATCTCCCTATTTTTCTCTCAGTGGGGGATTTGCAGACCTAATGGTTCTTTTCTTCTGAACTGAGCATTTTAAATTTGTAACTGAATAAGAAAATACATAGTTTGACGGTTTTGTTTGGGCTGAACTAACTGCAGTCAAAAACTGGCCACAGTGTCAATTAAATTCAGTTTTATTTGACCCTAAATAGGTTATGAGACACTCATACTGGCCGACTTTTCAACCAACAGCCCTGATCCATCCATTCACAGCCCTGTTTTTTTTTTTCCCCCATTTGTGCACAAGGCATCGGGTTGTCACTTCAGCAACAACCCTAGTGTCCTTAGCAAACTGAAATGATGATTAAAAATATAATTGAAATATAAAAGAAAAAAAAATATAATTGAAATAGATGCAAGGAAACGAGAACACATAAAAAATAATAAAAAAATAACTTATTTACATTTTAAGAGCGGTATGCACAGCAGCCAGTAACAAGTGATTGAACATGTTTTTTAATCGGTCGTAGTTGTTTTAAAGTTTCTAGGTAACTCAATAATGCTTGTGTACATTCATGTAGCTCTCCTTAATGTGAAAGTTTTACTAACAGCTGCATCTAGAAAGCTCATGTCATGGTTAATAATGCTGTAATTAAGAGTATATTGATGAATTGACATGATTCTGTATTTACAACAGATATTTGTTAAAAATGTCATCATTAAATGTGTGACAGACCCTTTTAATGTGGAACATGCAGTTTAAATAAAGTACATTTGAGAGGTTTATGTTGGGTTGGAACTGGAAAGAAACTGATGCTTTCATTACACAAAACCAGAAAATTGAAGCTGAGTAGCTGATTAAGATTTGTAGATGTCTTGGGGATGGTAACAAAGGCAGAGTTGCAAGAATAGATGGAGGATGGGGAAATAAGGTAAACATTTTATTGCTTTGGAAAATGAGGTGGTTGATATCCTCACTGGCATGGATTTTATCCTGTGTAGTAGTTCCAGTTATACAGAATGCTTCTGTATTGTTAAGGAGCTTATGTGATGGATGCCACATATGAGGTGAATGTTTTGTGCCTCTGAGTGCTTGAATGTGTTTTTTGATAATGCAGAGGTGAGTTATGGAAAAGGTGGTTGTATATGTGAGTTGATAGGAGCTTAATCAGTGACTGCTAATCATTTATGGTACCTAAGCATTTGGGAGTACATTTACCATTTGAAGTAAGAAATGTAGAATGCTTTGATGATAGTATAGAGCTCATGTGATGAATGGTATGTCTGAGGTGAACATGCTGTGGCTTTAGGTGAGATTCTGACCTTTCTAATAGTGCATAGGAGCTAGCTGAGCAATAGCCATGGAACAGGAGGTTTGCATATCAGGACTGATAGGAGCTTAATCACTGGTTGGTGTTCATTTTATGGTTGTTAGGCATTTGGGAGTACATTTAACATACAGAGTAAGAGATTCGGTTTTGAATTGTTTGAGGGCACCTATTGGAATGTGTAGCAGAGAGAATGAGCCAGGGAAAGGTTTGACACATTGGGCAATAATTTTATTTTGCTTTCTTGGCTAAAAATGTGTTTTATGGCATAACCTGCTTTCATCTGCTGATTTATGTGGGTGGTAAATATCAATGAATCATCTATCCAGAGGCTGAACTGTTGTTGCTAACGGTGTAAACTGTTTCATTAGGTTACTAAGCCAGAAGATATAGCAAACCTACTGGCTGATTAAATTCAGCTCCAACTTTACCCCTCTCTCCCCCTTAACCTTCCCTCAGAAATACCATCTAATATACCCCCCTGCTATCACTAGGGAACAGGTCCTTGAGGCCAAGAACACTGCATCAATGGGTCTAGACAGTATCTCAGTATGCTTTCTAAATAGCATGAAAGTGACCTGCCAGAGCCTCTGGAATAGCTATTTAACTATAGCTTCTAAACAGGCTTTTTGCCGCATAAATGGAGAACAGCAAATTCATACCTCTGCACAAAGGTAGGCCATCTACAGACCCTGGAAACTATAGACCTATAAGTCTCACTAGTCTTGTATGTAAATCCATGAGAAGAATTATCATGGAAATGATCAACAATAATATAGTAAACCTCCAAACACTGGATCCAACCCAGTTTGGTTTCATCAAGGGCATATTATGCCTACTCAACCTGGTAGACTTCTTTGAGAAGGTCACCAAAGTAATGGATGAGGGCAAAATGGTTCAAACTGCCTACCTTGACCTGGCTAGGGCATTTGACACAATACCCCACTCGGGCATTGCTGACAAACTCAAAAGGTTGGGTACAAACTTTACCCATTGGATAGCCAATTGGCTCAGACAGTACCCAGGAAGTTAGAACCAGGCAGCCACCTCTACAAATAGGCCAGTTACAAGTGTAGTCCTTCAGGGATCAGTCCTTGGACCACTCCTTTTTGGCATTTACTTCTCTGAAGTCAAGGCCAATGTCAGTGGTCTCTGGCTGATAAAAATTTGCAAATGATTGCAAATTAGGAGCTGTCATTGAATCTCCAGGAGGGGCTGATAGACTGGTGTCAGAGCCACGGACTAAAACTAAATGCCAAGAAATGCATAATAGTATCCTTCAGGAAGTCATCCACTCCTGGTAACTATCATATTGACAACATACCCCTTAGAGTTGACCCAGCAGTCAGGGGCTTTGGGACATGCATGGATAGTAATCTAGCCTTTGACTATCATGTGTCTACAGTAGTGAGGAAATCCTATGCTGAGCAACTTATAAACAAAGGTATGGCATCTAAGTTCAAGGAAGTCATTGTTCCACTGTATTTGGCATTCAGAAGACCTGTCAACTAGAATACCCCTTTGGTATGTACTTAACTAGGTCCTACCTCTCAACCTCTTAGAGCAAGAAATCTGGACAAAGGCATTTATAAAAGTGGGACAAAGGCCCAAAGGTAGGGACAATTTTTAAATATTGCTCTTACAAACTTAGAAAGTTAGTAGAACAGGTTTTTGTATTAGCATGACTTTACTGAAGGGTATGAAGTCGGAAACTCAAATGCCATTATTTTCTAACTTCAGTCTTTAGTGATTTGCCACTAATTTGCCAGAAAACCACAATTTTATGAAAAACAGACAAAAATATGTGGCAAAAATCTGGACATTCTGGAAAAATTGTGCAGTTGAGAGATATGCCAGGCATATCTAACTACTGGAACATCCACAGAGGTTCCTCACTAAAAGAATACAGGGTTAAGTAAAATGTCCTATGCAGACTGCCTTAAGGTTCTATCCCTGTATTCTGTCTCTTACATGCTTTTGAGGTGAAAGCTATTCCTGATATGCAGGGCATTGTCAGACCCCACTGTGCTGGACCTCCTGCATATCCACAAAACAAACAGTACCAGAATTACCTGTTCTAAAGACTTAAACCTTACCTGTGATATAAATTGGATCTGCTGGAGAGACAGGTATGTATCCCAGAGATTACCCTGTCTGTTCAAGTGCTGTGTGCTGCACAAGAATTACCTGTTTCTTCTGCCATATCTACAGCAAAATCATATGCAACTGAATGTACATTGATGTCTTTCCACATGTCAGAGCTTCTTAAGATGGTCTTTTCACAACCAACAAACCTAGTGTCCCACTTGACCGCTTACACCCCGGTAGTCAACTAACCGGACTGCACCCCCCCCCCTTTTGCAAATTCCTGGATCCGCCACTGATACAGAATAATAGTCTGGGTAAAAATATACATTTTTATTATTGTGACTTTGGAGAGAAAGGAGAAATTCGGTCTAGACCATCTGTTTAAATAATTTTGAATACAAATCCATGAATTGAAGATATTAGATTTATTGTATAGTACTTGATTTTCATGCATTATTCCCAACTATCTCAAGGAAGGGTTAAGTTTCAAAGTTCATCACTTATAACACTGTGCTTGTAGTTTTTCTTTATTGACAACGAGACAATTTATGAGCAGGGATTGTATATGCATATTAATCTGGCAAATGCTGCTAAAGGGACTTTGAGGTTTAATGGTTCTTATATGTTGATAACCATTTTCTGAATGAGGTAAAGTTCTAAAAGTTCAGTGTAAATATTAAAAAGGTATGAACACAAGGGACAGCTCTGCCTAACCCTATTTTAAGGTACACAGTTTGATAAGCAGTAATTTAAAGTTAGTTGAGTTGTTGAGTTACTGTATAAAATTTATATAACACTTATATAAGAGTCTGGAATAACACATTTGCCTATAATTGAGGACATGAATTTAATGTTTATGTTGTCAAAAATTTTACAGTCGATTGCAAATGTGCATATTCTATGATATGAAGTTTTATATAAAGCAAGCAAGGCTTCTAATGTTAATGTCTGATTACTAATTTGCCTTTGTTTCATAAATCCAGCTTGATAATTTTAAGTAATTTGTGGAAGTGCTAGTTTTAGTGTATTAGCATAGACAGCATATAATTTTATGTCAAAATTGATGACACAAATGGCCTCTAGTTATTAGGGTGTTCTGGGTCTATTTTAGGTTGATGAATTCAGATAGTTTTTAAATTGTTAAGGTAATGGTCTAAGGTGCCTTTGTTCTGTTACAATTAAGTTTGAAGAATAGTTTGGATAAATTATCAGCAAAATGTTTATAAAATTCAGTTGTAAAGCTATCCATACCAGCTGCTTTTTCCATTTTTAAGACTTTTAATAGTTTCTTTAATTTCTAAACGTGTAATAGGTTTAGATAGAGAGGTTAATTTATTGTCATTCAGACCTGTAAAATTTAAGATAGAAAGGTAATTGGTTAGGTCATCTTGTGAAGGATCAGCTGGTACTGTTATTGAAAAGATGACTGTAAATGTCTGAGAATAGATTTAGTATAGCTTCATTAGAGTTATAAGTTATGATAGTCAATTATAGAAATTTTTTAAGGTATACTGAGATTTGATCAGTCCTGTTAATGATTAGAAGGTATTTGTGCCCATTTAGAATAATGGGTTAAAAGACAAGGAAGAAGACTTACTTTGGGCAGAGCTTACCAAGAAATATGTGGGATTATTGTCCTTGTCATCAAGAATAAAGGACATGGCTTGAAAAGCTGTGTTATATTTCATCTGACCAATTAAATGAATAATATTTTCCCTGGAATTCATGAAAGTGCTGTACAGCTCATGCTAAAGAGGCTCTGCACCCATGATGTAGTATTTTGTGATTCTGAGTCATGATAGCCACTATGAGGAAAGACTTTATTATCAGGTAATTTGCATGTGTCTGAATTGCAGTTACTACTGCAACATGAAGATCATTCCCGACTTGCATATTGTAGTAATTACCTTCAGTGTCTGCACTGTACTATCTTATGCATCCATCTCCACTCAGTCACTCTATCTCACACACACACACACACACACACACACACACACACACACACACACACACACACACACACACACACACACACACACACAGGTACACATTCAAATATGCACTCACACATACACATGCAGCAGTTCCTGTACCTGTCTCTCAGTTGTCTGCCCTTCTCCTATATCTCCTTTCATGGCACAAGTTTGTCATGGAATGATGCATTCCCATGCTGTATGCATATTCATGGGTTCTAGTAGTTTCCTCAATCCCTAATCTAGGAATCCAGGTTAAGAGTTTAGAGTTTTCCCTGCGGTCTATTGCTTCAACCCCCCCCCTCTTTGCGCCCATAGTACTTTAGCTGCTGTTATGGAATTAGTGTAGTATTCTTGGCGGCTATTGTTCCACCACCCTCAGATCTATGTACTGCTGTAGGTTACATTATGGTACAAGTGTAGTACCCCTGCTGATTGGTAATCCTCACACCCACAGTCCCCATACTGCTGTAGGTGCTGTCGTGACACAAGTATAGTTTCTCTAGGGGCAGTTGCATCCTGTTGAAAAAGCACAAAACTGGAACAAGCCCTTAGATACCCGGACAAAAAATGTTTTTAAGGATCCTCTTACAGTTGCATAAAACTATTATTTTGTACCTGAATTACCCTTGCATTATAGTAAAGAACAAAAGCAATGCAAATTTTGCATCAGTGAGCTTTTCTTTTGGCATAAAGATGAAGCTCAGTCCTTTGCATTACTTATTAGCATGATTTGCCCTGCAAAGATCTTATATTTCCATAAGAAAATCCTATATTGGGGTCTTGAAAAGTTGGCAGTCATAGACTACAGATATCTGTTTTCATTAGGATACTGTGCTAACATCACTCATACCAGTTGGTGGCGAAGGCCATGCAAAGTACAATGTACTCTCATGCCTTAAGCTTTGTTCAGCAGATAAATGCAATAATAAGGCCTAAGGTTAAAATCTGTAAAGCATGACTAGATCATGGCCACACTGTGGCTGTGCTCTTGACACATAAAGTGAAAGGAGTGGATGTTCAACAGCTATGGTGGAGTCTCAATGGCCATCAGGCATGAGTAAGAAGGGAAAAATATGTAAATGAATCAAAACCTGCATATAATAATATATAATATAATGTTACAGTCATTTTTTATTATGCTTGCTAATATTTGAGTAAAGAGATACAATAATATATACATTATAAATAAAGATAATACAGTTTTCATTTCATACTTGATCCTTTTTATTTATTATGTTTTTATTTATTTATTTTAATTTTGGTTTGTTGATTGGGTAGTGTGCTGGCCCTCTTGGTCCTGTTTTATAATAAACCTGTAAGTATAAACTCAAGAAATAAATAGTTACTCAATAGCACATTGTAAGTCGGGTATCATAGCATTGCATAACAATATGAAATAAACATCAAGTATTTTCAGTTTTACCATTTACCAAATTAAGATATGAAGAAAGAAACTGTCTCTTCTTCCACAAGCATATGATACTTTTTTATTTTCTTTTGTGATATGTCATTTGAACATGACTTGCAGTAAATGTTCCATACTAATAAATGCTTTTGTTGGCCTTTTTGTACACGGTGTGGTTTAGTGGTAAAATTCCTTTATATTTAGTATTCTAAGTTAATTAATTAACTGGACATGATTTTTTGGCTTTCTTTGTTAAGGCAGCCCAGTGTTGTATTGGTAAAGTTTTAAAGAGAGAACATTCATATGAGTGAATGCTTTTTTATGGAGTAAAATAATTACATGCTCATGTGAGTAAATGTTATCTTGGCTGGCAGCCGTTTGTATAAAATCAGATTGCAGCTGGCCTGCCCCCCAGCAAAGACAATAGTTTTACTTTTTATGTTTTCAGTTACTTTAGATTCACTCTAAAGTGATTGCAATTTAAAAGTTTGCTTTTTTGAACGTTTGACATTTAGTGAGGCATTCATATATATAAAAAGAAGTTAATACATTGGCATGTAATTAGTCCTATTTGCAGAGATTAAGGGATAACAATTTTGTTTAATTCATGTAAACCTTTAGCTGAATAATGTAGAATATTTTCTGAAGAAACTAATCTCAGTAAAATGGTGTTGGTACGGCATGTTATGATGAGGTGGTTAGGGTTCATGCCTCTGGTTCATAGCATCTGGAGTTAAGTTTTTTGTTATGTTCATTTTTACTACATCCAGCCAGAAACATTAAATGGTTAATAAATATAATTTGGATGCATGCTTTAGACCTTATTTTGGAATTTACAAAACTAAAATAATATGTCATGAAACTGCATTCAATTTAACATACTAGGTTATAACTTAGGTGTATTCTGATTTTATAACCAGGGCTGCTTTTTAACATTATCTGTTCTAGCCAACACATGACATAGTTCTTAATTTTTTTGCCTCTAGAATCAAAGAAAAAAATTCCAGTAATAATTAGAGTTAATTGGGCATGCTTTTTAAATATTTAACGTGATTAAATTTAGGAGTTTTCAGAATAAATTAATGTGAAATAAAATTAATTTTCTGAAGTATTGTCTCCCTATTCACCAGTTTAAGGATGGATTAGGAAGGAGAGAGCAAATTGTGAGACATCTAAAAATACCCCTTGAATTATGAAACATTCCATAGGATCATAGGATCATAAGAGGTTACTAGACTATTGGCCCAGAGGCCCATATAAGTCTAGCCAAGAGTTTAGCCCAAGTTTAGACAAGTCAGCACACAAAGCCCCTGTCCAGCAGAGAGATACAAGTGGAATCTCAGAGGTGTATCTTTCTCTACCCTATCCCTGTTAGTTTAGTACAATGTGAGATTACTGAAGAAAGAAAACCATTCGATTCATACATTTTTGTAATGCTTTGAAGGAGTTTAGAAGACCATGTTATTGCTTAGAGCTTCTTGTTTCAAGCTTTTTGGGGCTATTGACTGCTCAACTTAACATTATAAAAAATCTCCTGTTGTTGTTTGGCTTTTTTGAGTTTTGCCTTTCAATTTCTGATATACATTAGAGACCAGGGATAGCAGTTAGGCAGATAAGTATTGCACAAGGCATAGCAACACATGGTGACATTTATTATAATGTTGACACAAATTTTAACTGACATAATTAATTGGAGCAAACAGGCTGTGCAAACAAACTTTGTAAAATTTTCTGTTGTTCTCCGGCAATATGTATCACTAGGAGCATTTGGTTAATACAATTCCATTTTCAGCCATTTATTTGTAGTTTTGGGCTATCATAATTAATACAGCATTTGCTTCTGGTGATTAAGACACTAGGCTCAATCTTCTCACAGGTATTATATTGAAATGTGCACCCCTTTCTGTCTTTAATTAGTCATAATTTTTACTTTTTTCCTTAGGAGAATTTTATTAATTCAGGAGATGCAAAATAGATGGTGGAGTATTACTGAGGTGGGAGGTGTATTATTTGAAATTTAGCCATCTGTGAAAATTAAGTGACCCTCTGCACAGTAATTTGAATAGGTTCAATTACCTGATCTCGTATATGACTATTCAGGAAAGGGGGAGTCTCCACCAAAAAAGTGAGGTGCAAAGTTGCTATTCCCAGTGCAGCCCCCTCCCCCAGGTGACAAGGCTCAGATGAATCATAAAGATTCAAGAAGGCATAGAAAATGGGCAGAGCCAGCAAATAGTTGATAATTTACAAATCTTTCTTCATGCTCTTAAGCAGGAAGGGGCATCAATGTTGTTTGAATTGGTTTTAGGCAGCAGCATGCCTTCTTCTTTAGAAGTAAGTCTGGAATCAAATGAGGAGAATATAGGACTTTCTGAGGCTAATAGGGTTCTATTTCCCATTTACCATTAGCTGGTGATTAATGAAATAGAATCAATTCAGGTCCTGTAGGTATTGTAGGGAGCAATCAAAGGTCACTAGAGTTTGCTTACTTTGTTGCCTAACTAGGTTATATATCCTTAGTCAGTTAAAGAGAAGATATGGTAATCAGATTATGCTAGGATTTTTTATTTAGTTTTTCCAGCTGGTATGCAATATATTTTGAACACTGATAGATTGATGTAAATGGCCTGATATCTGTTCTGGCAGCATTAGGTAGGCATCAACCCATTCATATTTTAAGACAAAC
Organism: Protopterus annectens; assembly: GCF_019279795.1. Classification (NCBI taxonomy): domain Eukaryota; kingdom Metazoa; phylum Chordata; order Ceratodontiformes; family Protopteridae; genus Protopterus; species Protopterus annectens. Next base: position 1,510,654,856 of record NC_056733.1, read on the forward strand.
TTTTTAGACAATTAAATTATAGATTTTATCCATTGTGGTCATCATTACCATTGAAAAGGAACCTTCCCAAGTTTTATCTTAAATTGAATTCTTTTTTAATTATTAGGAAAGCATATTATTTGAGTGGAGGTTTATCTTAGTTATAGCAAAACCTAAAAATTCAGAAAAGTTAGAAGGTTTACAGATACATAAAATGGGATAACTGGCTTGCTAATATCTGGTTAAGGATTATGCTCAACAAACCAATGTGGTATACCATACATATAAAGGTCACATCGGTTCTCATTTCAAAGCTTGCTAGGCTTTAATCACTGACAGTTGTACAAACCTTCATGTAGTTTTCCATATGCTTGTTCTCAATGTAGGAATAGGCAAGTGACTGTCAAATATTGGTTTAAAGATGGCAAAAATGTAATAACCTTGTCAATTCAGCTTTAAGATAAATCAGAAAATTTATCAGAAATGGGTAAACCTTCCTTTTGATGCTTCAGGAGTAGCCATGCCTTTCAAGGATCCCATTATAGCCATTAACAAATCACCCATTAAAGTAAATGCTTTAGAATTATTACAATATCTCATATGTGTTCTTTCCATTAAGTGTGGAACTTCCACCAGTGTAATATTTTGAAAGAATTTAAACTCCATAAATGGAAAAGAAGCAATTGCAAAGGATTTACTGTTCAATGTTATTATCTGAGGCAGACTTGCATGCCCCCTTGTTTCATTTTCATTCAAATTTGCTAAAGTCTGTATGCTAGGTTTGGTGTTCAAAAAATTGGAGGACGAATTTCTGTTAGTTTGCCTTCTTTCATTCTGTCATGGGTCATTAGTCAATGAAGACAATAACAAAATGGATGCCAGAGTTCAATGTATTCTTTAATAGCATGATTCAGGTCATTTGGTCCTTTTTAAAGACCCTAGTTGACAAAAGTTGGAGATTTGGTCAGTCTTTTGGGTGCTTTCAGTGCACTTATTGGGTATGCACTTTGACAGTAATTAATGTTTTGACATGGCTGCGCCCTTAAACTCTGCAGTGGCATGTGCCACCTTGGAAAATGTTATCTCAGTTTTGTAATGGTATTGGGAAGAGTAGACCCATGGGGGATGGACAGTTCACTACTTTGATGATTTTTTGATTGTAGAAGAAGGAAAGAGCAGGGAGCAAAGAATGGACCTTTGACAATTCAGCCAGTGTGACATCAGACTGAGGTGCCCACAGCTCAGGGCAAAATAGCAGGTCCTTTGAAGACTCCTACATTTTTAGGTATTAAAGTGAAATACCTTCTGCATCTTTTAGACTACTTCAAGATTAATTGGAAAGACTGAGATCTTATATCGTCTTTTTCTCAGCAAAAAAAAAAGTTATTGTTAGCCAGGTTATGGAGGTGTCTGGCCTTTTAAACTTTGCTTAGAAGGCAGTGGCACTGCAAAGGACATAAATTTGATCATTAACTATCCCGCTTCCTGGTAAGTGTCAGACACTCCAGAGGGCCAGGGTTACTAGAAGGGTAAAATCAGACCTCCTTGTGTGTTACATCTTTTTATCTGAGTTCAATACTGGATCCTTTTTGGTGGGTGAATAGATGGCTAGTGATACCTTCCAGTTATTCATAAATGTAGCTAGAGGTTATGGCATGGGAGCTTATTTCAAGGGCCAATTGTCCTATGCATGTTGGCCTTCAATCTAGTCAGCTGATAGGAAAAAAGACACCACTTTTTTGGAATTAAACACAGTGTCATTGTATTTGTGACATCTGTAGGAGAGCACCACAAGAGGAAATTAGTAAATCAACTTAACACTGATGACTTAAGATCACACTTAAACTGAAGACTTCTACTCAATATAAAAAAGTCTGTAGTATCAAAACTGCTGACAGATAAAGAAGTAAGGCAGAATTTGCATAATGGTATGTCATGTCTAAAAGGAAATCCATAATTCAAATGAAGACAGTTTCAATGCTATGACAGCTTCTAAGTCTGTACTAACAGAGAATGAGAAGGATTATGAGATATTTAACAGACTTCAGGTGAAAGCAGGTCATATTCTTAAACTGTCCAAATTCTGTGGTCCAAAATGACTTTCTAAGAACTGATAGAGCAACTGCCTTTTTAAGTATTGCTGGGATGACACACAAGTCTTACTAAGAAATGCATATTCTGGAAGGTAACTTAGTCTAGGGCATCCAGGAGGACTCATGTTAACCAAGTTGCCCCATGTTCCAGTCCACAGAAGGTAGGATGAACAGCTGAAATCATCCTCTTGACCTTGCCATGTTTGGCATATGGAGGCTCAGTGCAGTACTGGTGAAGAAGCTCTCAGAATCACTGCTATACAAAACAGAAGCTTTATTGACAGTCATAGGTTCATAGGTTGGTACCAGGCTATTGGCCCTAGGGCCTATACAAGCCTAGCCATAACAATTCCCTGGCTATTTCTTCCAAGAATATTTACTTCCCTGGTTCCCTGTCTAGCAGGGAGACTGACATGATCCATGGGGATAATTTCCTATCTCTCATCCAATCGTCAAGGTTCCTTTTGAAGAGGACCAAAGAGGCACAAAGTTTAACATGTATGGGCAGTCTATTCCAGAGTATGGGGAGTCTCTGGGTCAGGAACCTATCCCTCCAACATGTTTTGTTCATTGCGGTGACCAGGTTTAGATCCCTGGAGCATGTGGCTCTGAGAGATTGGGATTTCTTTAAGTGTAGCATCTCCAACCGCTCTGGGTTTGATATGGCCTTGTATGTTAAGCAGAGATCACCTCTGAGTAGGAGATATGTGACAGAGTATAGCTGGAGGTTTTTTAGATGGTCAGCATAGGGCATCTGCTTTAGGCTTGTGATTCTTTTAGTGAGGTATTTTCTGTGAACTTCCCAGTTGTTGCAGATGTCTTGTGAGGTACATACCTAACGGGGCGTTGTACTCTATAATGAGTCTAATAAGGGATGAGTACATTGGGACAATGACCTCCTTTTTTCTGGATGTAAAGCCCTTAGTGATGAGGTGTGCCACTTGAAAGGATTTCCTGACTGTTGTAGCAATGTGGTTATCAAAGGTGAGACCACTGTCCACCTGTGTCCCTAAGTCCCTTATCACACTTTTGGTGTTTAGTGTACTGCCACTTATGTGGTAATTCATAGATACATGCTTTTTCACAAAGGGGATAACTATACATTTCTTGGCATTGAGCTTGAGCCCATGGCTCTGGCACCAAGCATCTGTTTCTGTAAGGCCCTTTTGTAGAATATCCACATCATTTGGGGATTCAATAATGGTTCCCAGTTTGCCGTCATCTGTGAACTTTGTTAGCCAGAGTGCATTAGTGCTGGCCTGTACTTCAGAGAAGTAGATGCCACACAAGAGGGGTCCCAGGACTGAACCTTGAGGTACTCCACTTGTCACTTGTCTGGAGCTGGATTTTGAGTTGACTACTTTTACAGTGTGGGTTCTGTCAGTAAGCCAGTTGGCAACACATTGAATGATGTAGGGATTAATGCCCAGCTTAGTAAGTTTATCTATGATTCCAGAATTGGGGATGGTGTTGAATGCCTTGGCAAGGTCCAGAAAGGCTGTGTGGACAGCCTTTTCCTCATTCACGGCTCTGGAGATTGATTCAAAGAAGTCAATCAGGTTGAGGAGACAAGATCAGCCTTTTACGAAACCAAACTGGGTGGGGTCCAGTGTTTGAAGGTTGCCAATGTCTTTGTTTATAAGTTCCATGATAATGCGTTTCATGGGTTTGCAGATCAGGCTCGACAGACTGATGGGATGATAGTTTCCAGGATCCAAGGTGTATCCCCCCTTGTGGAGTGGGATAATTGTAGCTGTGTGCCACTCATTGGGCATGAAGCCTGAGAGAGGCTATGATTAAACATGACACTTAGGTGAGGTGCCAGTTCATTTTGTAGTTCATGTAGTACACAGCCTGGGATGTCATCTGGTCCCATGGATGCTGTATTCTTAGCTTTGGAGAGTGCATTTTTTACCTCTATGGCCATGATTACTGGAATTTGGCAATCTTTTGGTATTGAGATGGGCCCTTTAGCAGGTGAGAGGGGGGTGAAGTTGGCACTGAATCGATCGGCTAGGATATTGGCAATATCCTAGGGATCAGTATATTCAATGGCATTCTGTTTTAGCTAAGAGCAGATCTGAGCATCACCATTTAAATTCTTGACATAACTATAGAATGCCTTGTGGTTGTCCTTTGAATCTTTGGCAATTTTATTTTTGTAACTAGCTTTGGAGGATTTTATGAGGGACCTCAGCTTCTTACTGAGGCTGGTAAGGGTGTATTTTGCATCCTGGGTTTTCCTCTTTTCTGCAACAGTTTCTTCCTTCTGTGTATAGTTTGTTTATGGCAAGGGACCAACAGATTGGCTTCCTTTTTTGGAGGAGAGCATATTGGTTCTATTTGGAATGTCACAATTTATGCACAAGTGGATGTGCTCGTACAGTGCCTTAGTGTAGGATTCAGCAGTCAAACTTTCAGTTCCCATCTGCATGGGTGTCATGAAGTTTGTCACTTCTGACTTGAATAGCATGAAGTTAGCTTTGGAGAAGCTTTTTGTGGAGGTTTCCCTACTGGGGAGTGGGGGTGGGATGTGGACGTCAAGGGTGTTTAGCTTATGGTCAGACCTGACCAGCAAGGGGGTGACCACTGGTGTGGA
>NC_056733.1:1510664526-1510817026 GCF_019279795.1 Protopterus annectens
ATTGTATTGTTCATTTATATTCTGTTGTTTACTGGGAAAGTCCATCTGGGAACTGAAATGCCCATTTTCAGTAGAAGCCCAGAGAAAGAAGCTCCAAAAGAAGTGTAGAAATGCATTTTGACAATTCAGAAAAAAAATGGTCAACAAACATTATTTACAAAGTATTTCAAAGCAAACAGTCAACAAACACTATTTATTAAGTATAACAGTTTAAGGAAATACATGTTTTCAAGATATTTGGGTAAATTCAAAAATACTGTATTAATATACTTGTATAGTATCCATAGTGGACGGAGTTAGGATTGAATACTTCAGACTCCAGGTATGCTATAGCTTAATAGTTAATTAGTTTCCAGGTGATTAGTCACCAGATGAAGTTCTACTATAAATATTGCACTCACAGAAATAACCAAAGGAAGAATTAGGATATCACTGCATCACTGTCACATCTCAGATATAAGTACAATAACCCAACACAATACCATCACTGATAATTGCAGCCATTTATGCCTACAGGGTGCATACTGTTCCTGTAATGACTTGTATATTACTGAATGCAGATATGTATGGAACATTGATATGGAAAGGACAACCCACAACACTCTTTCACACAACTGAGAAAAAGAAGGCATCACACACACTGCATAAACAGTAGCAGCCCACCTGAGCCACACTTTTATGACTGTATATATGCAGTTGTCAGGAAAGAGTCAAATGTGTACAGCAACAAACTGTGTGGGCATAACTGTGCAGTTGGTACATACATGATAAGTAGGAGATTGTAAAGGCACATTATCAAAGAAGTACAGTTAACAAATAACAGCAAATATCTCCACATGTGCTTAGACTACAATTTAAAGAACATAGCATCAAAGAAACACAATCCAAGTAACACAGCCACAAAAGCTAATCATGAACACAAACACACACACACACATGCATACATACACACACACCTACACACACACACACACACACACACACACACACACACACACACACACACACACACACACACACACACACACACATGTGCACACGCTCACTAGAGCTCTGCCCAATAAGCAAAGCCATAAAACAGCTGCTAGTCATATCAGCTGCAAAAGTGTATAGTCATAGAAATGACAACATGTGCTGTCATCAGAACTAATGGGCAGGGCACATCAGCATGGATGTCATGCAAAAAAAACAACAAAAAAAAACTAATGTACTATAATAACTCAGTCAGAAAGGGCATATATATCTATATGTACAAAACCATCCTCCAAGGAAATGCACAAGCAGAGTACATGTGTCTTTAGCAAACTGTTAGTTATTATCATTAATTATTGTCACCTTGAAGCATACTACATGAGCATGCCATTATACATACATACATACATATAAATATTTCAAGTATGGGCATTAATGTCCTTCTGGCCTGCCAATATACTAAAACTAGGTATTGATTTACTGTGGATAGCTGCATTTTATCAAGTGTCCAGGTTGTTCTTAAAAATATCCAAAGTAATGCTTGCTTTAATTTGATAGTGTGTTCAGTGCATCAGCTGATCTCTCAGAGAACAAATTAGTACAGTTCTCAATCCTATAGAATCTTCTACACAGGTTGTCTGATGATTCTCTGTTACTTTTTGATAACCCCAAACATTCCCAGAGGTAGTTGTCTCTAAATGCCCTGTATACCTGAGTACAATCTCCTCCTAAATATCTATAAGAAACACTGTACAAGTTCAGATATTTAGACTTTTGTAATAACTTAAATGTTTACATCCATGGATGCCCTTGGTATATTTCTGCTGCATTCTTTCCAGTTTACTCATACTTTTGTTCTTAATAAGGTTTCCATATTGCTATTCAATACTCAAGTTTGGGTCTAATGTAATTAACAAATAATGACTTCACCATTTCTGATTTCCTAGACTTTATAAATCGTTTTATACAATTTATAGTACTATAACTATCATTAACCAATTGGTTGATATGATTAGAAAAAAACTCAAATCTGGATCTACCCAAATACCCAGGTCTTTAAATTAATCTAAAGTTTCAATCACTGTGTACTGTATTAAATATTCACCTTTCAGTTTATGCCTCCCAATTCTTATATCCTTAGTTTTGATGTATTTATCAGCATATTATTCTCCTGTGCCCAAATTATCAATTAAATCAAGTTCTTTTGCAGACATGGCTCTATCTGTAACACACATAATCAGTTTACCTAACCTTAGGTCATCTGCATACAGACTGTAGAACACCTCAGATGAAAAAGACTAGTCTGAAAGACACAATCTAAGCAAGGATAGGCCTTGGATGGAACCCTGTGGGACACCGTGACTGTAACCAAGAATTTCACCTGTCTAATTACTATATGACACTTGTCATGTCCTATTTGTAAGTCACGTAGCTATCCTTTTATCAAGAATAAATCAATAACCAGTTGTTTTAATTTATAGATCAGCATTTTGTGTATGACCCTGTCAAATGCTGAAGTTAAATCTACAGAAATTACATCACAGCACAATTTTTCATTCAAAGCTGTTATTCTATTGTTATAGAATATCATGTTACAGGTGGTAATAGCTTCATAGGTAGGTACTAGGCTATCGGTCCACGTACCTAAGTAAGCCTAGCCAACAAGATTCCCTGGCTTATGCCACCCAAGAAAGTTATTTTCCTGTGTCCCTGTCGAGCAGAGCCACAGAAGTGACCCCCAGGGTGTATTTCCTATTTCCCATCCACTCATCAAGATTTTTCTTGAAGAGTGCTAATGAGGAATTTTGCTTGACATAGATGGGTAGCTTGTTCAGAGAATGGGAAGTCTCTGGGACAAAAATCTATCCCTCCAGCATGTCCTGTTTATTGTGGTGACAAGGTTTAGGTCCCTAATGCATTTAGCTCGGGGGGATTGGGATTTCTTTAGGTGTAGCATGTCCAACAGCTCTGGGTTTGACATAGCTTTATATGGTAGGCAGAGATCACCTCGGAGTAAACAATATGCTTCGGAGTAAAGCTGGAGTTTTTTGAGATGGTCAGTGTAGGGCATCGGTTTGAGGCCAGTAATCCTCTTTGTGAGGTACTTCTGTGGCCAGTAATAGATCTGTTTTCAGCATATGCATGCTGATATATGGTTTCAAGTCCCAACTTTTCCAGTTTTGACAATAATTTATCCAATATTAACTTTATCATTATTTTTCTACAACATGTAAGTAGACAAATGTTTATATGACTCTGGGTTTATCTTACTCCCTTTTCCTTAGAAATGGGTTTAATAAGTGCATGTCTCCAATCTTGAGAATCTCCACATATTTATACAACCTAGTAAATAATAGATAAAATGGTACTGTAAGTTCTTACTGAAGTGTTCTTAAGTCATTATTTCTGTCTCCTCCCAGAGCTTTGTTTGGATCCAATTTGCACAGTTCTTTTTTCAATATAATTTATTTTGATTCTAGTTTCTGAGGTTTCTTATTTCTTATATAAATATATCCCCCGCACTTTGTATGCTTAGATCCTGATGTTAAACTTTTTATTTTCATTTTTTGCATTCAAATGATTTATCTTTCAAAACATTCCCATTCCTTCTGTAGTTTTTCCACTAAACACATCACTCCGAATATTTTTTCACAGTATAGAAAATAAAAAATACCGAACCAGCACAGCTAGGCACAACACAATTTATTTTAAGAAACAAATGGAGCTAAAAGAAGCAAGCACTTTCATGATATTCATATCGCTTCATCAGATTGACTGACTACACCAAGTACATTTAATTTAAAGTAAAAAAAAACAGCCAATCAACTGCTTAGCATTCATTAATTACAAATAAAATATTTAACAATCTTAAAGGCATGATACAAAAAATGTGTAAAAACAGAAACTAAATTCCAAATAAAAACAGCCATCATAAAAAAGCAGTTAGATAAACAGCAAATCAATGTCTAAGTGGATGTGCTTTTACAAAAGGTTTCAGGGATAACACACCATTCAAGCCAGGTGGTTTATCAGCATTAAAAAATAAAATCCATTTCTACTCAGCTGCCTCTATTTGATTCTTTATGACTCCTCCTCTCATCTCCTCATCTAATATTTCAAGTACCAAAAACTTAAAAATATGCTCTCGTCCATATCCTGAAATATGTTGTGCTAAAGCATTAGTTTCTTTCTTGTGCTTAATATCCCTGTAGTGCTCCAAAATCCTTTATTTCAGGGACCTACTCATTTTTCCTATATAAAAACTATGGTATGTTTGACATCTACTAAAGTAGACTATATTCCTTGTCTTACGGTCTCCATAAACATCTAATTCTATTTTACAGTTGGTGTATGGATGTATATAGTGTGAACCTGTAAAAACATACTTATACTCTATATAACTCCTGCAGGCAAAGGTACCTAGCCTACTTGATTGTACTACCTTTTTATGACATTGTGATTTATACCATAAATGCTTTTTGAGAGATTTATTGTTCTTAAAGGTGAAATGGGGTGTTTCATCTGTTACTCCTTTCAACTCTGGTACTGTAGTTAAAATATTCCAGTTCTTCTTTATAATGTCAGAACTTATAAATATCACTTGAATATTGTAGAGGAACCCTAAAAACTTCTTCATTAACAGATTTTACCTCTTGTGCACCTGATATCACCCTCTCTGTGAAGTAAGCTTTACACTTACCTCCCCTTTCTCTCCATGCATTTGTGATACAAAAATCTATTTCTTTCTCACTGTAGCCTCTGTCTAAGAAATTTTGCTTGAGGGAAATAATAGCTGCTTCTAAATCCACATCATTGTTATTCAGTTTCATGATTCTAAAAAACTGCCCTTTTATCACATTACGTGTGACATGCCTTGGGTGAATATTGTTTTTATGCAGCAAATTATTCTTCCTAATAGGTTTCCTGCAAACACTAGTATATATATTTCTAAGGTCTATTTTCTTGACCTTCACATCTAAAAATTCTATCTCTTCACTAGAATAGTTATAAGTAAACTTAAGAAAGCTCATAGTACTATGTATATAAGTTATAAAGTCATTTAGTAAGTCCAAAGGACCTTCCCACAACAAAAACATATTGTCCGCAAAATGCACATACCAGGCTATATATTGAGTGAATTCATTGACTTCCAAAATGTTTGTCTTTTCCCATTGTCCCACTAGTAGGTTGATGTAGCTGTTGGCACAAGCTGTGCCAATAGCTACACCAACCTTCTGTATGAAATACTCCTGTTCTAAAATAAAGATATTATTCTGTAGGATGATCTCAAGGAGAGTGCATAACAAATTCACCTTGTCATTTGTAAAACATTGCCTCTCATCCATTAATGATCTAATATTCTCAACCCCCCCCCCCCCATGCATTGGGGATGACTGTGAAGAGAGATTCTATGTCTCATGTAACTAGGATGAATTCACTAGTCAAATTAGAAACTTTGTCAAACAGTCTGTGGAGGAAACTCTTAGTGTCCTTCAATACTGTTTCACATTATTCTAAGAGAGGGTGCAAATTTTTCTTAACAAAAATGGATAATGATTCAGTTGTCCAGCCTCTACCTGACACTGTAGGATGCATTGGTGATCATTCTAAGTTGTTGTGAATTTCATGAAGTCCATAAATTGTAGGGATGAGGGGATATTCAACATTGAAATAATCAAACTTTGAGAAATGAGTCCACTTGTGAGCATATCAACGATGAAAAAATATACTTTCTGTATCAGGCCAGTAACAATGGATTTTGAAACACACAAATAAGTATTATTATCATATAGCAGTTTCCCCATTTGTGCTACATACAAATCTTTATCTAGCACTACAATGCCTCCACCTTTATCAGCAAGTCTAATTTCTAATGAGTGTAAATTCTTTAGTTTATTCAAAGCAACATACTCTTCTGATGTAAAAAATGCAACCTTAACATCATCTTTAAAAGCTTCTTGAATTGCTAAATGATTTGAGATTGTTGGGCAGAGCTTTGACACTTAAAACAATTTTTCCAAATACTAATGTCAGTGTCACTAGTACTTTTACCAAACCCAGCACTTTTGTTCCACCGTTCCATCGTATGGTTGAGGCATTTGGTAATATATGTAAAAAGCAGTTTAGAGAAGCTTTTAAAGATGATGTTAAGCCTGCATTTTTTAATGTGGCATCAGAAGAGTATGTTGCTTTGAATGAACTAAAGAATATACACTCATTAGACATTAGACCTGCTGATAAAGGTGGAGACATTGTAGTGCTAGATAAAGATCTGTATGTAGCACAAATGAGGAAACTGCTATATAATAATAATGCTTATTTGTGTGTTTCAAAATCCATTGTTACTGGCCTGATACAGAAAGCATATTTTTTCATCTTTGATATGCTCATGACTGAACTCATTTCTGAAAGTTTATTTGATTATTTCAATGTCTAATATCCCCTCATCCCTACAATTTATGTATTTCCCAAAATTTAAAAAAGTGTAGAATGCACAGCAATGCATCCTATAGTGTCAGGTAGAGGTTGGACAATTGAATCATTATCCATCTTTGTTGAGAAAAATTTGTAACCTCTGTTAGAAGAATGTGAGACAGTATTGAAGGACACTAAGAGTTTCCTCCACAGACTGTTTGACAAAGTTTCTAACTTGACTAGTGAATTCATCCTAGTTACATGAGACATAGAATCTCTCTCTTCACAGTCATCCCTAATGCATGGGGGGTTGAGAATATTAGAGCATTAATGAATGAAAGGCAATGTTTTACAAATGACAAGGTGAATTTGTTATGCACTCTCCTTGAGATCATCCTAGAGAATAATGTCTTTATTTTTGAACAGAAGTATTTCATACAGAAGGTTGGTGTAGCTATGGGCACAGCTTGTGCCAACAGCTATGCCAACCTAGTGCTGGGACAATGGGAGAAGACGAACATTTTGGAAGTCAATGACTTCATTAAATATATAGCCTGGTATGTGCATTTTGTGGACGATATGTTTTTGTTGTGGGAAGGGCCTTTGGACTTACTAAATGACTTCATAATTTATATGCATAGTACTATGAGCTTTTTTAAGTTTCCTTATAGATATTCTAGTGAAGAGATAGAATTTTTAGATGTGAAGGTCAAGAAAACAGACCCTAGAAATATATATACTAGTGTATACAGGAAACCTATTAGGAAGAATAAATTGCTGCATAAAACAGTATGCACCCAAGGCATGTCACACGTAATGTGATGAAAGGGCAGTTTTTTTAGAAGAATGACACTGCAGGAGATCAAAGATGGTGGCAGTTCTGTAAGTACTGCTATTCCTAGCTGTCTGATTTTACCCGAAGAAAAAAAAACTCTTTTCAGCTAACCCAGAGGAACTAAATCAACAGAAGAATGTGAGAAATACACCTAAGAGACACTACAGCAAAAAAAAAAAAAAAAAAAAAATTCCAAAAAGAAGAAGAGGAAAATATGAAAACCAGAAGGATTAACAAATATTTAAAAATTAAGCTGATGACATCTGGTACTTAGGCCCTGCTGAGTCACTGAACTACTGCATTCTACCTAAATACAAAATGTCAAGGGAAGAAAACTCCATGGAAACCTCTACAACAAAAACTAAATACTCAGTACTGGCGTCACCTGAAAAAGATACAACACCTGAAAGATAGAAGACTACAAAACAAATGGATACTTCAAAAGCTCAGAATAAAAATAAATCTGATCAGCCAGCCAACCTAGAAGACATAAAAAATGCATTACTGCCTATACAGCAAGCAATTCAAGACCTTTCCTTACAATTTAAAACATTCAGAGAATCCTTCAACCAAATCTTGACCAGAACAGAAAAAAACAATCTAAAATCCTGGAAAATGAAATAAAAATAGACACTGTACAACAAAAATCTGATTCTAATCAAAAAGAAATTCAAGCCATGCAAGCTAAACTAATAGACCTTGAAGCACACTCTAGAAGCAATAATCTAATTATCAGAGGAATACCTGAAACTATTACACACAATAACATGATAACGACCATCAAACAAATACTACAAATGTTGCTGGAGGAATCTGAAGACTCTCAACAAATAATTATAGAAAGAGCTCACTATGCTTTAAGAGAATCTCAAACAACAGACAAACCCAGACCTGTAAACATTAAACTTTTAAACTACCAGGATGTTTCAAAGATTTTATTTCCTGCAAAAAAGAAAGGTTTTGTTACCTGGAATAAAAACAAAATCTTCTTTGCACATGACCTTCCCATCCAAATAAGACAAGCAAGGCAGAAGCTCTCACCAATCTGCAAATATCTAATAGAGAAAAATATAAAATTCCAAATGAAATATCCAAACTCACTCCTGTTCCAAGTTCAGGATGAAAAATACAAGGTGGATAATCCAAAGGAGGCTAAAGCAACCTTCCAAACAGTTTTTAAAGAAATGTCCTCTTTGGAATCAAAATGATGAAAAATTCTGGGTAAAACAAGCTCTGGATACTTTTCCAACCACCTGGGAGTCACTTTAGTCTGATACCTTCTAATTTAAGATGGCTCCAGCTTTGCTAGGCTTCTAAAATGCTGCAGCCGACCACAAGGTGAGTAGGGAACTTAAAATACTGCAGTAGGAACTGAAATCACGTTTTTTTGTTCACTGGGTGGACCGATTTAAAGGTTACCACCTCTTAGGTACCTACAATGAATTGTTTTCCCCCTACGAAGTAACCCAAGGCCATAAACATCGGGAAAAAGCAAGGTATGGCAACAAAAACTTCAATATGAAGAAATGAAGCTTTGGAGGTCTGGAGAAGCAGGATTTCAGCAGGATTATAACAGAATGTTCGGACATGATTCCCTGCTTTTTGAATACCATAAGGGACTGAATCAAAAATGAGTTTGAATAAGTTTATTATGTAATACTTGCAGAATACCTTAATTCTAACAGCTTTTTGCTGATTGGGAAGAAAGACTGCAAAGTAAAATTTGACACTTGCTTGAAAGCTTGAAAAGTAATTTACTAAATATAAACTAATGTATACTTTTTTAACATGCTTTGTTGTACCCGAATTAGCAATACTTTACAAATATCAGTGAAAGTGTTTTAAATTGTGCATCTCATATTGTAGGTTTTACTGTTGAGAAACCTCTCACATAACATAACTTTAGAAGTGTTGTTTTATTTCTCTCTTTCTTACAATGACAAAAGAAGCTTGCTCAGGAGGCTACTCTGTTAAATCCGATTATGCTATAAAAGTGTAACAATCAGGAAGAGAGCTTAACTAATAATCTGTTAATACTGGGCACCTTTAAAAAGATAAAAGCTGCTCAAATTTTACCTGTCAGGCTGCTGGACAAGCCTTATAGTATAAAGTTGCAAATTACCAACAGGAGCACTAATTTACCCTTTTAATGGTCTTATGTTAATTTTGTATATAGCAGCAAGTGTGTACTGCTCAAATATTAGTCTTGGTTATGTGCTAACAATGGAAACAGCAGCAATGTAAACTGTTCCTAACACTATTAGTGTTAAATATTTGCTAGCTAATGTATCTCTGGGTACTAAATATGTTGATTGTGTTCAATACTGATAAACATCTGACGAACGAAAGGAAATCAGATATGGAGTTATGGCAAAAAGTATGTTAGAAGACTATTAGGATATAATATTGTATTAATGACATGTTAAAATTCCAAAGTATTAAATATTGATTCCCTTAATCTTTTGCTTATGCTCAAAAAATACTACATAAATATAAAGAGGTTTAAAAAGTTGTATTGTTTATAAATGTAATAGTTGACTGTTTCTTTATAATTGTCACAAGTATCTTGCAGATGAAGAGATTAAGAAATAGTATTAAGACGTGCTGTTTTTAGAACAGTTATGTTAGGCTTTCTCTACATTGTTGTTATTATTGACTGTAAGGGGAATCATAAGGAAATTACAATGGATAAGGAATACTCCCTTACACATACAAGTGGAAAATATTATTTACACACTAAAACATCATTCTTTCCCCTTACTATTCTTGGTCCACGGAAGTAATGATTAGGCATTGGGTTGGGATGGAAATAGGCAGGTGCTATAATCAAACACACAAAAAACAAGCTTACCTGGATAACCATACACACACTATCCATAAATGTTTTATGACATCAATGACACTACTGAGATAAATGTGGGAACTAGAATCATGGAATGTTAAAGGCCTACAATTAAACAAAATAAATCTATTCTTGCGTCTTACATTTAAAACCAAAGCTAAAATAATATTAATTCAAGAATCTCATCTTACAAATGAACAATGGACAAACATAGGAAATAAAAAATGGATAAGACAAATTACAGATTCAGAGGGAAAAGCAAATAGTGCAGGAGTTGCAATAATAATCAAACAAGATTTTCAAGGCAACATAATTAAAACTGATACTGATAAAGAAGGAAGATGGTGTTATATAGTTTATACTAACCCCGCCATTCCAAAGCCAGTACTAGTGCTAGATATCTATGCTCCATGCAACAACCAACAACACTTTATTATGCCACTATACACTTTATTAACAGCATTTAAAGATAACTTTATAATTATTGAAGGTGACTGGAATTCTTATCAGAATCCAGATAAAGATAGATCTAACCCAAATAAAATATATAACAAACAGGCCGCACTAGCAATTAGGGAACTGAAACAAGACTTTAAACTATTTGATCCATTTAAATATACTGGGAGTGACAATAAAACAGAAAACTTCACCTTCTATTCACAATGTCACAAAATGTGGTTGAGGATTGATTTCTTTCTAATCTCTGAAACATTCTTTAACATGAAAGTTACAACCCATACACATACCAAATTCTTTTCTGACCACTCAAAAATCACACTTCTCATTGAATGGGACAATAAACAACAACAATGTAACAGAGGTTACATTGGACATTGAATTCCAATCTCTTAACTAAACAAGATGTGGTGGAAGGCATAACTACGCTACTAAACTCCCTAACTTTAAACCTAGTCAATTCACAACTACCACTAGTCATTGAATGGGCTTCAACAAAAGCTCAAATTAGAGGCTATTTGATTAACAAAGCAACACACTATAAAATAATTATTCTCCAAAGAAGAATCTGTGTTAAAAGAAAAAATAAAGCAATTAGAATTGGAACTAATGTCAAGTTCTAACGGAAACACTAAAGACCTCCTAAGAAAAGCACAAAAAAGAACTATATCTAAAAGAGATAAGAAACTTATCATTTAATGAAATGAGAAGCTTTGCCAAATAGGCGGAGACTATTCAAATGCCATCCAGGGCCTTAGTGAGACTAACTACTCTACACAAATCCACACCCATTATAACAGAAATTTACCACCAGAACAAATCATATATAAATAACCAGACAATAATAAACCTTTTTGAACAACTTTATACTCAGATTTATGGAAAACAATCTTTATAGATTCATAGGTTCATAGATTAGTACTAAGCTAACTGCTCTTGTGGGCCATTTTAAGCCTAGCCAATTACCTCATGTGAGAATTAAACCATGCACCTTGTGTCTGCCAGGTAAACACCTTAATCAGTATGCCAACCTCCCACCCTCTTATCATCTTCAGAAATGGACAGGGAAGCTTTTCTTCAAGATATAGTTTTTCCGCAACTAGATTCTAACCAACAAAATAACCTAACAATTCCAATATCAACAAAAGACATCACTGACACAATTAAAAATCTAAAAACAAATAAAGTTCCAGGTCCGGATGGCCTCACACCAAAATTTTACAATTGCTTCACACCACTAATTGCTAAAATATTACAACAGGTACTAAATTACATAATAAACAACAAAATAAATGATTTACACTGTAATGCCTCAAAAAACATTCTTATTTTGAAAGAACAATAAGATCCTAAAGACCCTAGTAGCTACAGGTCAATATCATTACTAAATATAGATGCTAAGATTCTCACTTCAATACTAGCAACTAGACTAAAGATAACTATAACCAACATAATTTCTCCTGAACAATCAGGTTTTACTCCATTTAGACAGACTTGTGATAACACCTTAACTCTTGAAGCCATGCTAACCTTTGCAAACATTAAGAAAACTCCCATATACACAATGGTGCTTGACGCTCATAACCCATTTGATAGAGTGAATATCACTTTCTTACTTCAACTCTTACCTTATTTTGGGTACCCTAGCAAAATTATACAAATAATTAAAATACTGTATGAAAACCCTTATAGTAACCTATATATTAACAGAACTTTATCAAACAGAATAAAGATTAAAAACAGGATGAGATGAGGGTGCCCTTTATTCCCCTTCTTATTCAATCTATACCTCAAACTGCTGTTCCTGTATGTTAAACAGAAATTATATAATAATCCACCATCTCTCTTCAACTCTGAAATCTTTTACACAGCTTTCACAGATGATTTAAACATTTACTTCACCACCCCCAGCACTGACATACCCAAATTATTAAAAGCAATTGACTATTTATCAGGTATATCTAATTATAAACTTCACTTAAAAATATATATATATATTTTCCCCTTAAATCCTCCCAAAGTATTATCATCATTCCCATTTTTAGACACAATTAAAATAAAAGACTCAACCAAATATCTTGGGATTATGTTTTTCCAAAACAAAAAAGATTTTTTAGCAAAATAATATTCTGAATAAATGAAATATGATAAAGCTAGACTACAACAGATGGAACAATCTTAAAATACCATTCCTATCCAAGGTCTTGATAGTCAAAATGAATATTCATCCCAGAGTTATTTATACATTTATAACTACAAAAGTTGTAATACATAACAAATTCTTCAAACAAATGCATACGTTTCTGGCCAAGTTAATTTGGGAGCCTACAAAATCAAGAATATCATACCAAAAACTCTCTCTACCAAGACTAAAAAGGGGTTTAAATTTAGCAGATTTTAAACTATATTATACCATTATCAACTGTAGTAGAATATTAAAGATAGCAGAATTTGCCCCTTTAGCAAACAAATGGTCTCCTATTTGGCTGAAAATATATCATAGCTATATCAAATCTCTAGAAATGAATCCTAGAGCTCTTCCTTTTCTAACCAAAAAAGATATAACAGCTTATAAGATCATTGACCCTATAAAACCCTTCATTATCGTACTTCAAAAGTTGTTCATTTCCCTTGATCTTGGGCCAGCAATGTATATATTTCAACGGGTCTACCTGAAAACATCGAAATCTCGAAACGCCGACGATGAGAACACCGACACCAGAAGTTCAACAACGGAGCAGATTGACAGTTGAGAATCCCGACGCTGAGAACACCGACATGTAAAGGTAAGTGTGCGATAGGGATGGACGTTAGGGTCAGGGTGTGGGTAAGGTAAGTGTGTGATAGTGATGGGCGTTAGGGTAGGGTGCGGGTCAGGTAAGTGTGTGATAGTGACGGACTTTAGATTTAGGGGCGGGTTAAGTGAGATAGGGTTAGGGTGCGGGTAAGGTAAGTGTGCAATAGTGACAGAGTTAATGGTTAGGGGCAGATTAAGTGAGTTAGGGTTAAGGTGTGGGTAAGGTAAGTGTGCGATAGTGACAGAGTTAAGGGTTAGGGGCGGATTAAGTGAGTTAGGGTTAGGGTGCGGGTAAGGTAAGTGTGCGATAGTGATGGACATAGGGTTAGGGTTTGGGTTAAGGTTAGTGCATAGATAGAGTTGTGTATGTAAGGTTTGGTGTAGGTTTGTAAGGTTTTTGGTGTGCTTGTGTTGTGTGTGTGTTTTTTGGGAAAGGTATTTGTTTTGTTGATTGTCGGGCATGTGAAGTTTTGTGTTTTTGAACTTTCTTTTTTTTCAGTTTTGTCGTGTCGGTTATTTCGTTGTCCGTGTTTTGGCATGTCAGTGTTATAAGGTAGACCCATTTCAACCAATCTGAAATAACCCAAATTTAAAAATTACTAACTCAGTGATAAAACTCAACAACTATCTTTTATTAAAAGACTTGAGAATTCAAGATCTCTACCCTTACCACAACTATACAATTACAGACCTGAGATCTCAACTTAATTTACCAAAATCATACACAATTATCTTGAGACAAATTAGAGAAGTATGTTCCAAACACCTTCAAAAAAAACAAATTAAACAAGGTGGATATAAACAATTGTGAAACTCTATGGAGCACAATGCTATCTGGGAAAAAGTGATATTCAATATGTATAAATTAATAGCTAAGATTAAATTCCAAGATAATATACTTATTTCTAACTATTGGTTTAAAAGTAACTTGTCAATAACCGAACAACAATTAAACCAAGCTTGGACATTAACACATAAAGCTTTACCATTGAAAAAGTTAACTTACACCCAAACTCATGATCAACAACAATACATATCTTACCCCCCTCAGTACTACACAAATTTAACTCTTCTAATTCACAAAACTGTCCATATTGTAGATCACAGGAAGCAGATCTAACTCATATGTTTTGGAGCTGCAAATGTTTATTTAAAGTATGGAACTCATTAAAAATCCAACTACAATAGCAAGGCTATGATAAAGCAACTCTTACATGGGAATACACACTAATTCACATTCCTTCCCCAGAAATATCCCATAAGCATGTGACCATAGACATCACATTATTTCTATTAATGAAACTATACATAACATCCAAAAGGAGGGGCAGAATGACTATCAACTGGACCACATTCAAAAAGATGGCAATCAAGCACATGCTAGCTCATAAATGGGTAATTGATGTAAAAAATAACAGTTAAGAAACTAAAAATATGGGAACAGATATTTATCATACTGCTAGCTTAACTTACCACATGATCATAAAGACACAGGCATTTATGCGCAAAGATATACCCTCAACACACATTTTGATATGTTATGACAATATTTCTCCATAACAGGATAAGCTCAATAAATGGATGTAATAAAACAATTGATGGCATTTTTGTACAGCTGTAAATATTGATGTTTCATGTTGAAGTTTGGATGCTGTTCACTATTAAATATGTACCCAGTGTATAAATACTTTGTTGTTGTTGTTCGCTCTTCATTTTTTTCTGTACATTGAAAATTTCAAAATAAAAGATTTTTGGAAAAAAAAGAATCATGACACTGCAGAATAATTATATGGATTTAGGAGCAGCTATTATTTCCCTCAAGCAATATTTCTTAGACAGAGGTTACAGTGAGAAAGAAATAGATCCTTGCATCACAAATGCATGGAGAGAAAAGGGAAGTAAGTGTAGAGCTTACTTGATAGAGAGAGTGGTATCAGATGCAGAAGAGGCAAAATCTGTTAATGAAGATGGTTTAGGGTTCCCCTACAATATTCAAGAGATATTAATAAGTGCTGTGACATTATAAAGAAGAACTGGAATTTTTTAACCACAATACCAGAGCTAAAAGTGGTAATAGATGTGACACCCATTTCTCCTTTAAGAACAATAAATCTCTCAAAAAACATTCATGTTATAAATCACAGTGTCATCAAAAGGAAGTACAATCAAGTAAGCTAGTTACCTTTGCCTGTAGGAGTTGTACAGTGTGTAAGTATGTTTTTACAGGTTCACATTATATACACCCATACGCCAACTTTAAAATAGAATTAGATGTTTATGCAGACTATAAGACAAGGAATATAGTCCACTTTAGTAGTTGTCAAACATGCCATTTTTTTATATATGAAAAACTAATAGGCCCCTGAAAGAAAGGATTTTGGAGCATATAGGGATATTAAGCACAAGAAAGAAACTAATGCTTTAGCACAACATGCTTCAGAATATGGACCAGGGCATATTTCTAAGTGTTTGGTACTTGAAATATTAGACGAACGGATGAGAGGAGGAGACATAAAGAGTAGAACAGAGACAGTTTTTTTATGAAGGCTGTTTTTATTTGGAATTTAGTTTCCGTTTTTACACATTTTTTGTATCATGCCTTTAAGATTGTTAAATGTTTTATTGTTAATTAATGAATGCTAAGCAGTTGATTGGCTGTTTTTTTACTTTAAATTGAATGTACTTGGTGTAGTCAGTCAGTCTAATGAAGCGATGTGAATATCGCGAAAGTGCATAGTTCTTTTAGCTGCATTTGTTTCTTAAAATAAATTGTGTTGTGCCTAGCTGCGTTGGTTCACTATTTTTTATTTTCTATACCTGTAGTTCGCTTATTAAAACCACACCTTCATCCTGGTCTTGAGTGCTACAGTTGATATTTATTCATAGTGACTGTTTTGCTTTCATATAATCTATAATTAATCTTCTGTGCATTGGTTTTAATCTCAGTTTGGCAGAATTATCTAGCAACAAAATAACCTTTATAACCCCATGATCACTTCATATCAACAGTGGTGAAAGTTGACATGAAGTAACAGTCATTTCTTTAGGAACTCAGATAATGTCCAGCATGTTCCTTTCCCTGGTAGTTTTTTTTAAATAATCCGAAGCAATTATTGTTCCTGAATATATGTTGTGAATAATTTCCTTACTAAAGCTGTTGAGTCACGATTATTCCAGTCTGCTCTGACAAATTTAAGACCCAGCCTTTATTATTCTTCCCTCCTGTGTTTCATGCAAGAAATGTTTGAATTCCTCTATGTCATCAGCACTTGCCTTTGGTGGTCTCTACACTCCATAAGTTGTTATATGTCCTAGGGTTGTCTTTATTGCCACGGTTACACAATCTATAGTCTTGGTGTTATCACTGAACATGTTATAATCTCAGGACTCATAACTATCATTAATCCCTATCGTAATACCTCAGTTGATTTTTTCTTAAAATGTCTGTTACAGTAAAAGCATTTATGCCCTGACAGAACTGGTTTCCAGTCATTATTCTTTAACCATATTTCACAAACAATAACAACATCAGTCTTGTGGGAACATAGCAAATTTTCCATAAAAAAAAAAAAAAACTTATTATTAATGCTCCTAACATTAACAACCACCAGAGATGCATCAGATGTTGCTATCTGTGAACTGTTAAATTTTCAACCTGGCAAAAATCCAGCCTTGTGTTTCTGAAATATTGCAAAATATCTGTTGAAAAAATTGTTTTCCCTGATCTTGGCAAATGTAAACCATCCTGACTGTAAACAAGTGTGCCCAAAATTAGGGTCAGATGCTCTACGCATTCCATTTTTTTAAATGGGACATTTTTTTCATGTAGGTATTTTCCAAAAAAATCATTTAATTCACAGTGACCTGACTCTCCTTTATATAAGTGATTTTTGGAAAATACATCCTAACACCAATACAAGCTATACTATCTAAGAGGGCTGTACGTTCCCTACAAAAAGTCAGATAGTCTTTGTAGATTAGATCACTTGTACCAACATGAATGAAAACAGATCCAAACTTCCTTACATTAAGTTGCTCTAAGGCTTATGTACATCATCTATTTTTGCTCCTGGCAAGCACAACACTATTCAGTGTTCATTATCTTCTCTGCAAATGTCAGTATCAGTTCCTCTAATAACTGAATCTCCAATTGCAACAATATCTTTTTCTGGTCACATTAGAAGAATCTTCAACTTCTAATACAATAATATCTGCTCTATCAATGTTTACAAATGAATGATCTTCATCACCATCAGTCTTATTAGCCCCACTATTTTCATTGCATATTACATTTTCAAGCACACAGTTCTCATCTAGCTGGCTTTATACATCCACAGCTTGAGCCATGTTGTCAATGTCTATCTTTCGCCCCTTTTTTCTTACAGTATTGTTCAATCCTTATCATTCAGTTTGGATTTCTTCCTTTACACCTGGCCTTTGCCTCCTTTTTCTACCTTCTTTTATGGAAACATGTGCCTTTTTCTACACACAGAAAGATTTTTTATAGAAAAATGTTATCATTCCCTGTAACCCGTGTGTTCCATAACATAGCAGTGTCCTTTTCAGCATGATTCTCTTTACTTTGCAAACATTTATCAGTTTCTTTTTCTTCCGTATTTGTTGTTTCCTCCTTCCTTTCTTTTTTTATTTCATTCTAAACACACCGAATCCTCAAATTGCTGAATACTTGTATCCAGAATTCCAAAGTTATCAGTGGCATCATTTTGTTTCATAGGGGTTAAATGATCTTTACAGACAATAAACGCATCCTTTCCAAAATGTGTTCGATTTGCGCTTTGTCTAACATTATTTATCTCACTAGTCCAGTCATTAATGTATGCAACAACAGTGCTCCATGCTTTGCCAGTTACACAAATGCAATACTCATCAGTAAGTCTAGATTTACTATTAATAATGGTAAGCAAATCATCCAACTTTTGACATGATAAACACATATCACCAGCGCTATGAGGTGTTACCTTTAAATATGCATAGCATTTATTATACTGTACAAGATACTTGTACGTTAGCAAATCATTAATGGCATTTTAAGGAATCCATATTCAGCTTCAAATGAATAAAAAAATATAAAAGAAAGGAAGAATCAAAATCAGTTACCACAAAACAGAAAAATAATTTAATTAAACTTCTGTGGGAAAAATCGCACAAACAATATACAGCTAAGTATTAAGTACAGCAAAGTATTTAATACTACAGTTCTGAAAGTCAGACAAAAGCTGGATTTTTTTACGTCACTATCACTTGCAGTCATACCTCTTTTTAAAAGTAAAGATTACTGCATCACAAACCAAGGCATCATTGTTTAGATAAGCTCTGGATCATCCTCTCTGCAGTCTGTGTGATTTTATAGTTGACTACGTCCCTTAGGATGCCTAGAGATTGCCTGTTTAAAACCTACCCCTTTTTTAAGAACAAACAGTGAAAAGTAAAGGAAAAACAATAAAATATAAAGTAAAGTAAATCTGGTTTTAGTTATCCGTTCCTTCCTCTAAACAGTCAAGAACAGTGGTAAGAAATAAAATATAAATTCAAATAAAACTTCTTTTAGCTGGGAACTCCACAGTAAATCATAAACCAAGACAGGATTATTTAGATAGGCTCTGGATTGATGTCATTATAGTAAATATTCTGTGCAATGCAAATGAAGATTGTGCTTACATCATCAACATTTTTTCACTTGTATGCATCACTCACAACAGAAAAAAGCCATAGAACATAGGGTTTTGCAGGTAAATGCAGTTTTATGTTCCAAGCCTCTGTAGTAGTAAATGAAGCAGACTATTGTACATCTCATTCAGGCAGGAGCGAGACAGTAACCTGATGTGTTTCATCATGGCAGCAGCAGTAAAAGCAAGCAGGGTAATATGACAACAGGTTCAATGGCGATGTGGTGATTTGATATGCTTTACAAGACAGATGGACCACAAACATAACATCATTTCACACTCCACAAGTGATGTGAAGAGCATCAATCTACTGCACAAAATGCCATAACCTTAATCTACGAAGAAATAATAGGTAGCAAGGCAAGCATAGTAAAATGACAGCTCTCCTATGAAAAGTAGAAGACAAAGTAGCAACCTTTCTTTTCTAGCTTCTAAAAGCATGAAATAAGATATCAAAAGAGATATGTAACATATACAGTAAGTATACACATGCAGACAAGAACTCACTAGAACAGAATGGTACTACAGGACTCATAATGCCACAAAGATGGTTGAAGGTGGTGAATGAGCAGATATTTATTATGTAAATTATAATAACATCCATCAAAAAGGATATTAATGGTGAAAAATATTCATACACAATCAACTAAAAAACATTAGCATAATGTACAATAGTACATTATGAAAATCCTTAATGATTTAACATGACAGGCAACATACAGAGCTAGTCTGCAAAGTAAATCAAAGTATGTTTTAGTGTATACAGAGGTTCCACTAGACAGCAGCCATAATTTTATTTATTTATACCTTGATTTATTTGACTAACCTACCACCAACAAGCCTAAACATGACTACTATACAACCTACACAAGGCACCATAAACTCATGGAGGTGCAGGATTAAAAATATCTAAGTTTACTGCTAGGTATAGTAATATTAGCAGATATACCCAGCTAATGGAAACAGACCATTCTTTGCTAGACTACTGCAACAGACCCTATCATTCAGTTAAAGTTGCAAAGATATGTGATGCACTGGACGTTCAGATCCACAGCTGCCATGGACATTCAAAGACTGAAATGAAAGTTCACCCTATATAAGGGAATAAACAAATAATCTACCAAGAGCTTTAGGTTAGTGAATCCAATAGAATACCAGACAAACAGTCTGCAGTCAAGGCAAGAAGAGATTGTTAGTGTCATATAATACCTATTTTATTCATATAACTTGCAGGATTAATCAGTGTTGTGAATGTTGCTTATGTTTATTGAAGTCTAGTGTTATAACAGTGAGTATAATGTCTAACAATGAAATTTACAAAACATTTGTACACCAGCATATAGCCGGTTGCTAGATGAACTAATGAAAGACAAAGTAAAACGAAAAAGGGCAAGGATAACTAAAACTTCTGAAATATCCACAGACATGTTAGTTACTTTCCTTTACTTTATGATAAGATAAGCACCATTTACATATTGGGAGAAATAATAGCAGTTTGATCAAACGATTATGCTAATACTTTCACTTTCAGAAGCATGTTTATCGTACAATTAAGATAAGCTGTCAACTATCAGAAGACCACAATCTTCTAAACATATATAAGCCTCGTCGACCCCCTGACCACCTATTATTATCCTGCTCCCTAGCTAAACTCTGGAATTCTCTCCCTACCACCCTATGAAATACTCAGAGCCACTCAAACTTCAAAACTCTTCTCCAATCTCACCTTCTTTCGAAGTGGGAATGTTCCCGTACCCCTACCACATAAACTCTTTAACACCATCTCCCATGCACTGTATACCTCAGCCTTCTATCACTGTGCTCTCTTACCCTTTGCCTCTACTTCCTCTCCTACCCTATACCTCAAACTTCCCCCAACCCACTCCCTTTCTCCACTATATACCACCTTTTACTTCTCCCACCTCACATTCTCTCTGTCCTCTCCTCATATTTTTGTCTTCGAAAAAAAAGGCTTGTGTTTTTTATCTGTACATAAAACATTTTTTTATCTGAAATGCCTGTACTTTTAATATGTTTAGACTACATGAATCTCACTTTTGTAAATCATTACCTAGGACTGACTTTTTAACAAATTGTATATTATCTCTGTATTTTTCACTGTTCTACTACTTTATTTACTTTTATATAACTATTGTGAAATTGTCTATATCCTATGGAGCTTTTCTCCCCGGGCCTCCACTGAAAATGGGCTCTTCCAGGCCCAGTGCACTATCTCGGTCATCAAACTGTAATAAATAAATAAATTAATTAATTAATGCCATCTCCCAGTATACTTCACATATTAAAGCTGCAAGTGATTTTGCAAAAAACTGAAACTTTTATCATTTTATTTGAACTTTTATTTTCATGACTTACTCAATTTTTCTCCATAACTTCACAAATCAATGTCATAATAGATACATTCAGGTAATGATTTTCATACAACCACAAATATCCACCAGGTGACATATGAGTTTGTACCTAGCCTCTTGAATTTTTTCAACAATGCCAGAGTAGGGTATTATGTCAAATGCCTTGGCCAGGTCAAGGTAGGTAGTGTGAACGATTTTGCCCTCATCCATTGCTTTGGTGACCTTCTCAAACAAGTCCACCAGGTTGAGTAGGCATGATCTGCCCTTGATGAAAATAAACTGGGTTGGGTCCAGTGCCTGGATGTTTACTATATCTCTTTTGATCATTACCATGATAATTCTTTCCATGGCTTTACATATAAGACTAGTGAGACTTATGGGTCTGTAGTTTCCAGGTCTGTAGATGGCCCGCCTTTGTGTAGAGTGATGACTGCTGTCTTTCTCAATTCATGAGGCACGAAGCCTGCTTGGAGGATATAGTTAAATAGTAATTCCAGAGGCCCTATCAGGTCATGTTTCATGCTATTTAGAAAGCATCCTGGGATATTATCTGGACCCATTGATGCAGTGCTCTTGGTCATAGAGAGAGCATTAAGGATCTGTTCCCTAGTGATAGTATGGGGAGTTATATTTCATGATATTTCCTGAGGGAAGGTTGAGGGGGAAAGTTGTAGCTGAAGTTGTCAGCCAGGAGGTTTGCTATATCTTCTGTCTCAGTATAGGTGTCTCCATTTACAATGATCTCTGCACACAATTGTGTATTGCCTTTAAGGTTGTGGACATAGCTAAAAAATGCTTTGTGGTTGTCCTTGGACTGGAATGCCACAATTCCATCAAATTTGGCTTTGGTTGACTTTATTTGTCCTCTATGTTGTTTGTTTAGTTTGATGAGAGTGTTTTTATCCTGCTGGGTGCTGCACCTCCTAATTTTTGCCATGAGTTTCTTCCTCCTGTTATACAGCCTATTGATTTTGTGATTCCACCAGGGTGACTTGTTTTTTGAGTTAGTTCTGTATTTCTTCCTGGTGGGTACAGCTGCCTCTATGCAGCTATTAACATGCTTGCATAGGGTTTCTGTGAACAGTTCTACATAAGCAGTGTTCTCAGGGTTTATGAGGGCTTACAATTTTGCCAGGTTCTCATTTAATAGCAGTAGGTTAGCCTTAGAATAGTCTCTGAATATTCCAGGTTTAGCTGGGGGTCCAGGTTTTTTTTTATTTCAAAGGAGACCATTTTGTGGTCTGACCTTACCAAGGAAAGTGTTACAGTAGGGGGCGTGCAGCACCCTTCCATATTATTGAGGCCAAGATCCAGTATGGTCACACCCCTGGTTGGTATATTGACTATCTGATCCAGGGAGTTTGTATTTACAAAATCCAGAAATCTCTCTGCATGTATGTTTGGTGTCATATAGGATTCCCAGTTAATAGTGAGGTAATTTAAGTCACCCATGAATATGGTATTAGGTTGGATGGTTAGTGTTTCTAATAAGTTTAAATACATGGTATGGGTTTCCTGAGTCATAAAGGGGGACCTATAGCTTACAAGGCAGTGATATTGGATTTTGCCTATGGTGATTTTAACATGGAGCAGCTCAAGTGCATTGTCCTGTTTGGCCAGCCTTGAAGTATATTTATTTTTGATGTAAACAAAGACACCTCCACCTTTAGTCCCTGCCTGTGAAGTAGCTAGCCTAAATGTGTGGAAGGCATTATAACCTTGGACTTTTGCTGTGCGCTCCACAGCTTTAAACCATGTCTCATTGACCATACAGATGTCAGCATTCTCTAGGATAAAGAGAGCTTCTAGGGAGTGGAGTTTTTTGTTTAGACTCCTAGCATTGAGCAGTAATGCCTTAGATTTTCTTGGTTTTGATTTGAAATGTCAAAAGTACTTTCAGTTTGGCATTTCCCAAAAAAGGCACTATGGGGGAAGACAATGTTTTAGCTAATATTCGAAAGCCTAGATGGGAGAGGTGCAGACCATCAATGGCAAAGCAGCATGATCTGTTGAGCATCTCCTTCCATGCTGACAAATATTGCACCCGCTTAGAATGACACCAAAAACTAAGCCAATTATTAAAGTTAATCATCTTTTGTTCATATTGTGGCATCATCCTTGGAGAAGATAAAATAATATTCATTGTTAGGCTCATACCAGACTGAGACATATATTCCAAGAGTTCCATGATGTCTCTCTTCATATAGTCTAGGGAGGCATGTCTCAGGTCATTTACTCCCACATGGACTATGTCTGAGTCATACTGGTAATTATAGACCAGTGACCTGAGAGTGTGCATAATGTGGTGGATCCTAGCCACTGATAAGCACCTGACTGTGACTTTCTCCTTACTCAGGGTGGTGAGAGGGATATCAGTGTGTGTCACAATGGAGTCAACAATGACTAGAATGTTCAATTGTGTGGTGGATTGCCTTATGGGCTTAGAGGTAGAGGTTCTATGAGATGTAGCTCTTTGTGTTGATGTGGATGTTGTTTTGAAAGAGCAAATTTGGGGCTGCTGAGGGTATTTGTTATGTGGACTTTGTCTAGGAGGTCTTTGTGGTTTATTAGTCTAGGAGGTCTTTGTAGTTTATCAGTTGTCGAATACCAACTTTTGGTCATTGATATTTGCATTGCTGTTTAAATTGCTTGTATGTTGTTAAATATTTTGCAGGATATATCCACTACTCTCCTGAACTATCCAATATCGTAAACTGCTAGGCACTTCCAGGGAGAATAAGTCCATAACAGTTCTTTCACAAGTGGCATCATCAGCACTACCGACTGGTTGAAAATGAATGTTTGAAGAAGTTGTAAGTAATGGAACCATTAGTTTATTTGAAATAATGAAATAAATCATTTTCTCACATAACACATATCATCTGACTAACACAAAACTTATTTTTAAATGAGCTTATTGATTAATTGCATGTAAAACAAGGTGCCATGTTAATGCTGTAGTAAGTGCAGTTGACCTGCAAGAAGAACCCATGGATTATGTTATTCATTCATTCTCCAACAACCAACTAAATAAAGCCATAGTCAGTTGTGCAAATAGGTAAAAAGCCAAGTGCACTGCTTTTCTAAGTCCTATAAGTAGTGTAAGTGTGCTGCTGAAACTGGAAGCCCAAAGCAGTGTGGTGGGATGGAATCAGTATTTTATGTGCATGTGTGGACTGTATCTCTTTCTCGGAATTACTGACCTGATTAGATAAGCTCTACAAAATTTATGTCAACTCTACTCCACTATTTGATGTTGAAGCTAATCTTCCGTCCCCCAGCAAAAAAAAAAAAAAAAAAAAAAACAATAAAACAGCGCATTATCAAGCAGCTGATAAAACTCAATCACTATACCTTTCACTTGATATCAGATTCCATATTGCACTTTCTGTTCAGCGTACTCTTGAGCCACAGATAGGTACTGCTCAGCAGAAAAATAGTAACCTGCACCTAAATATCAAAGTACTGCCAGATACATTATCAAACAGTTGCAGAGTGATAGGTTGGATTCATTATTTTATGCGGCCTTATGGAATAAATTGGTTTGATTCATATCTGTTATATTTATGTAACATTGTGGAATAAATTGTTTTGATGCATATCTATCTGCTAAATAACTTAGGATTTATTTTAAAATGAACAAATTAATTTTATGTATCCGAGGAATACACTATATCTCCTAAACTTTTCTCTGCAGAATGTGAGACAAAGCAGAAAACATGTAGGGTAAAGTGCTTCATAATAAGGACCATTTAAAAATAGTGGTCATAGTAATATAGAACTTCTGAAAAAAACTCTTAATTTTAAGAAGACTGTAACAAACACCTGATACAACACTTGCACAGCTGAGAGTCATACATGGAAAGCACAGTGGCAGGGCTATACCTTACATAGCTGACTTATAGTAAATCCCTCTCAACTGCATCTCTCATTCATTCATTGAACAATACCTAAGAGAGACAATACTATGTGTGCAAGTAGGAAAAATAGTTACTTTATTTTCATAAGTACAATGAAATGTGCTTAGCAAACTGTTGCAAATGAAAACCTGATGCAGTACCCCAGGAATACACCATTATTCTATGTGCATATACTTTTAGCAGATGCAGATCCAGATGTATACGGTTAGGTGCTGACTCCATACTCCTCAGATTTATTAGTCCGATGAGTAGCCTGAGTTCTACAAACTTAAGAAAACCTACATCAAAAATCTGATAATGAAGCTGCCAAAATACCCATCCATCAGACTACATTATCAAGCATCACTTTATCCCATACTTTACTTACTGTTCGGAGTAGGTTCAGCCCACATTTAGGTACCATCCTCTAGGAGTAAGTAATCAGTGCTATCCTGCACCAACATTGAACTTGATAATTCAATACAATTTTATTCTTCCCTGCAAACAGACCATCATGCCCAATGACAAAACTGAGTGTGAATCTTTGCAATGTTTTAGATTCACTTTTTGGTAGCATATTTTGATGCATTTCTGTTTCTGAATGAATATTACAATCCAATGCAAATCTATTGCCTCATGTTTCCACAGCCTTTTTGACATGATGATTTTATTTTTTTAATCTTTCATGTACTTTGAGAATCATTTTAAAATGCTGCATATTGTTTCTTCATTTTTCAAGTTCAAAGCAAAGTATGAGAACTTTACTCCATAAAATCCATTTACCATCCTGAGTGCATTGATATAGTTTGCATAAATTAATATTATGTTCATTGTCTGTTGTACAGAAATAAGAAATGTAAAAACATATTATACACCAGGTCTATATCACATTATCAAACTCTCATAACATCAAATACCTAATCATCGACCTCTTTACATCAAATGTTTTATTCAGCGAGCTACCAAAACAGCAAATTGTATTATATCTAACTGCCATAGTTGTCCAACACTGTGAACATAATGTTATGCTGTGCAGGAAAACAGAAAACAAACTAATTTCTAAAAAGAAAACTGTTTATTTTATTTTTTTTTTCCATTTTTTCAGGGAGTTGTGCTCCCTGCGCCCCATACCCCCTGCTAATTAAATATACCAACTCCAAGATCAAATCACAGTGAAGACATGGGACATGTTGGCCAACTATGGCAATTCTATGTAATACAATTCACTGTTTTGGTAATTCACTGAATAGGACATTCAATGTAAAGGGGTCAATGATTAGGTAATCGATGGTATAAGAGTTCAATGATGAGATATAGATCCTATATACCAGCATAGTACCATTAATACAGCCTCTGTGTGAAAAGAAGTATGCTTCTTTCACATTATACAATACATCAAATATGTTTTCCATTTCACGATAAACACTAAAATGGTTACTTGATACAGGATTGAGGCAATCTCTGATGCAAACAAAAACAAAAGTGCCAAAATACCTCAAAATGGGGGAAGGTGAAGCAGGGAAAATAAAAGATGGAGTACAAATGAAAACGTCTTTCAATCAGGTAATATAGACCCTGCATAACAATGTGAAGCTTGCAATTAGGACAAGATAACAGAAAGGAGAATGCATAAGCAGACCAGACCAGACCAGGCTGGGTAGAGATAGGAGGGATATCACAGAAGACAGGAAAAAAGTAATTGAACTGGCTAAAAAAGTAAGTAATCACAAATGAAAGTAAGAACAGCATACTATATTGGAATATAACCAGGGCAAAGTGCTTAGAGAAGCTGATAAATATCAAGAGGGAAATGAGAGAGGGAAACAAGTTTTACCAGTCCATAGAGAGGATAGACCTCAAGGAACTGGTGTGCCCCCCCCCCCCCGAGAGTCCTCAGTCAGTACAATCTGTTACCTAAATGCATATGTCTATATTTTAATACAGGCACTGTTACTCAATTTTCATTCAGCCGAGGTTGGACATACACAGATAGTATATTATGCCACTTTGTTTCTAAATAAATTAACTCATTGGTGCATGCAAATGCATTAATGAGGTTGCCATTTTGTTTATATTAGTATTTATTTAATCTGGTATTTCCCTTTAAAAAGTAATGCTCTTTGTTTGTGAAATGCATGCTGGGATGATGAAACACTGCAATTATTAAAAATCTTGGTTCTGAACTATTTCTCTTAATTTATTTGAACATGTATATATGTTGACAATTGGATACAGTACATGTGTGTTTGTAAAATCTTTGTGTGGAGAGGGTATTAGATCCATGGAATTACCTACTAGCAGTGATTTTGAAGAAAGATTTGACAGACATATTCAAGAGAGCATGGGTGAGGATGAGAAATGATAAAAGAAAATGTAGGATTGGAGTGGAGGGATGGTAGAATTCTAATTGCAGTTAAAAGGCAAAATGGGAGGCTGCAACTATGCCAAGCTACTTATGAGCACTTGAACTATTTAATCAAACATGAAAAGGTTAAATTTGCCCCTTTTTATGTAGCTAAGTGACACTAAATCAGGTAAACTTAATAAAATTGCAAATGAAATTATTGCAGAATTGTAATAAACAAAACTAATAGAAATATTTAAAACTGCTACACTAGATGGGAAAACACTCTTTGAGAGCATGACATTGGTGGCAGCCAAAGGTAAGGCCTACCCAATGATAGCAGTCAGACAACAAGAGCATTTGAATGTTTTTGAGGAGAAATTCAACAAATATTCTGAAAATCTCTCAAAAATCTAGGATAGGCAAGGGTGTTCCAAGAATGGATGACAAACTAAAACAATGAGTACAAAGGTCACACAGACAAACCAATCAGTAAAAACTAAAAGAAAAATCTAACCAAGGTAGAGTTTCCACTGTGTGATTCCTTAAACCTCTTATATGAGAGGCACATGGGATATATACAAATAACCCTGTGTTTCTAAAAGTT
The DNA here is from genome assembly GCF_019279795.1 of Protopterus annectens. NCBI lineage: Eukaryota > Metazoa > Chordata > Ceratodontiformes > Protopteridae > Protopterus > Protopterus annectens. Next base: position 1,510,692,753 of record NC_056733.1, read on the forward strand.
AGCCGAACAGTCCACTTATGCTGTGCTGATGAAGCCATACAAATGCTGAAACAGGCATGTCTGCAGGTGGTGGGGTTTGACTTTATTGTCCTGAATTTGTCCATTACAGATTGAAAAAGAAAAAAAGTCATAGTCATTCAGAACTGCCATACAGCTGAAACACCTGATGTCCTTAAAGGGTCATTTGCATATATCCCATATGCCTGTAATACAAGAGATTTAAGGAATCACACAGTGGAAACTCTGGATTGGCTAGATTTTTCTTTTAGTTTTTATTAAAAATGGATAACAGGAATATCCATAATTTCAAAATAAAACTTGGACAAACTGAATAATCTTTAGAATCACACCACATGACTAAATATTCATGTAAAGGGGAGCCATAAAGAGCAACTGACAGGAAGCTACAGTCACTGTTTGAGAAACTGATATTATAAGTCATGCATCGTCTCCATTTTCTCAATCTCATTATTGCTGGAATACACTGAGTGGTGAATCATGGTGGAGGTTCAATGGTATCAGATCAATGTGCTTTCCATATCTTAATGGTGTTCCACTCATTTTGATAAAGGGGATGGCTAATACCTAATTACAGAAGTTATAAGGGGAGATATACATTTATTTTTGTGGTGGATTATTATAAGAAAAGTTTTGCCTCAAGGCAACAAATGCAACATCATAAGTGTTTTCTCTAAAATGCCAGCTGTACAGTTACATCTTTACCCTGCTTTGCTGGTAATGGAGTTTGAGGAGAAAAAATATGGTGCATAAAACCAAGGAGGCTATGACTTTTATTAGTAAGGTGAAAGAACAGTCCATATTTCTACAACAAGATGAAGAACTGGAAGAAAGATTATTAGAAAAGGACATAGAGTGGGGAATGGCAAAATTAAAGTGAAACAAGGTGCATACTAAAGATTACAGCAAGGCAAGGAAGTGGACAACCTCAGAAAATAGGGTGACTACAAAATAATATGATAAACAAGCAGGCATCCTAAGAGACACTTTTCACCTAGGTCAAGAAACCTTATATCAAGCATGAGAAGCTGGTCTGATGTGAGACAAGAAAGAAAAGAAACCCTAGGAGGAAAGTAAGAGAGAAGATAGACCAACAAAGAGGAAAGCAGCTGACACACATGTTTCCAAAGATTAAAGAATGGATAAAACAAGGATATGATGGGCAACTGATCTTCTACAACAGACACACCTGAGAAATCTGTTGAAGCAATTTAGAAAACAAATTCAGATTTTTTTTCTGGCTCATTTGACATAGTAGATGAGCACTGTTAATTAGCCAAAGGACTAATTAAGTGCCAGAGATCTAGCTAAGCCAGACACAAGGGTGCAAGAATGGTGAAAAGCAAAGGTAAAAATAACTCTTACCTGCAATCTCAAAATACATTTAAAGGGGGCTAAACTGACGCCCATAAACTAAAGTAACTATAGAAATATAAAGCTCTTTTATGGAGAAAAATAGTTGACAGGGGTGAAGGAATAGCACTTTTACAGCTCACAAAAGCAATCATTGTTGCAATAATATATGCCTATTTTTTTACTTCTTTTTCACGTTTTGATCATTAATGATTAATATTTTAACTGAATATGGAAACTGAATATGGAGTGCACTGAAGTTTTGCAAACTATAACATTGCCTTTCATTGAGGATGGGCAATTGTGATGCTTCAGAACTGAGTTAATAATATGTTCATTGAAATAATGAAGGATTACTTGTTCAAGCACCACAGCTAGTACTGCCAGGGATGAGCGGGGACTACTAATAGAACAGTGGGGACTACTGCTAATAATACAGTGGGGACTACTGCTAATAGAACAGTGGGGGCTACTGCTAATAGAACAGTGGTGGCTACTGCTAATAGAACGGTGGGGGCTACTGCTAATAGAACAGTGGGGGCTACTGCTCATAGAACAGCATGCATGTCTTTCCATATACCTAGATCACTCACATAACTTAATCATTATCTCTTTCACTCTGGGTGGTGGTTCCAATTACAAATCCCCCCCCCCAAATGCTGCTGTAGGTCAATCTTTGAATTAATTCTTGTAACGTATAAAAGTTTTTGGTTGCATCTAAGCAAATATGGGAGTTCCACTATCACAGTGCAAACATGGTAATGACAGACTACACAGACATGCAAGCTTACATCTCAACAGCTTATTATAAAATGGCAGTCAGGCTTGCACATGCTCAGTATTTATACACATGTTCAACATCGAAAAAGCTTCTTAAAGGTATACATGCATATTGATCTACAATTCTGACAAACATGATGGATGACATTGTCTAAGAGAAAAATGAATAGGGGTCAGAGAATAGATTTAGAGAATAAGGATAGTAATCTCAAACCACCTCTCCAGCTATTCACAGTTTTACTTGGATTTGGATAAAGTAATAAGCATCTTGATACAGGAGTGTTAATCTCAGAAAGTTGAAATGCATTGCTAGATGAAAATTTGATAGTATGTATAAGCTGTTTTTATGTGCATTGTAAACATCAGACCATGCTGTGGGAGGGAAGAAGCTTACCTGCTAAGGGTGTATAAATATCAAGACTTCATTGACCACCAGATTCTTCATCTTGGGTGCTGGTACCACTGTTGTCCAAGGGTAGTAGCCTAACTCAAGAGAAGATAGCAAAGAAGGAATTTTGGTAGAAGATCAAAAGGAGTTTTAGCTGCACCTATATACTACAGTTAAAGACAGGAAAACAGATCAGAGTGAGTCAAATATTTTACAGATTTGAAGATGTTAGACACTTAGCATGGCCACACATACAACATGCAGAACTGCACCTATAATTACCAGACAGCTTACAACATTTCGTCATGGCAATTGTATGCATGTGCTCTTACATTTATGTGTGATTGTGTTTGTATGTGTGTGCATGTGTGTATATATGTGAGTGTGTTTGTGCTACATACTGAAATGTCGGCACTCGAAGAGCTAAATGCTGATGTGCCAAAAAAAAAAGATTGAAAATGCAGGAGAAGAGCGAATCTTGGACACTACTCTTCCCCTTTAAACTTATTTTTCCAGAGGATGCATGCCCTTTAGTCTCCATATTATAGGGCTTGCTATAGTGGGTCCTGATATTTCAAATGGTAACTGTGTGAGTGTGTGTATATATATATATGTGTGTGTGTGTGCGCGCGTGTGTGTGTGTGTGTGTGTGTGTGTGTGTGTGTGTGTGTGTGTGTGTGTGTGTGTGTGTGTGTGTGTCTGTGTGTGTGTCTGTGTGTGTGTGTGTGTGTGTGTGTGTGTGTGTGTGTGTGTGTGTGTGTGTGTGTGTGTGTGTGTCTGTGTGAAAATGCAAAGTGCAATAAATTTTTAAGGCTGTAAAACTGTTTTACGGTGGCTGCCTTATGTATTGTTGCTTGCAATATAAATAGCTCTTAAGGGTGCGTGAAATAGATATCATGTTTGGGTCACTGATCATAACTCACTTATTATGTGTTCAAGACATAGATGCCAAGAAGTTATTGTATTCTTAAGTTCTATGCTCACAAGGTTTAGAGGCTCTTTATTTTTTGGTTCAGTACATATTCTTTGCATGCAGGGAATTTCTTTTTAGGTTACTGCTTCGCAAGTCTATGTATTTTTAATTAAGAATGTAAAATCTTCTGATAGTGACAGAACTCTAAATAATAAAGTAACATCTAAACTGACACTGCCACCACTTATGATGATGTCCTTTCAAGCTATTTATACATTTCTATATACAGCTGTATTTTCAGTGCATGGATATCTGCATCAGATAACTTGACAATGACTAGCTTATCTGGGCATCAGGTTGCACAGAATTAATGCATTTGTAGAATATCTCTGAGTTACTTGACAGTGTAAGAAGATTTTCCTGAGCATTTCTGCAGTAGACCACATAGCTATTATAGCAATAACCAATGACATTGGTGTGGCATATTGAAGATTTGTCCGTGGTTGGTGTGGTTTATTCACGAGGGTGAAGCCCGAGTGAATAAACAAAGACAACTGTAGGTAAATCTTCAATATATCACACCATCGAGTCAGTTATTGCTGTAATACAATAACATTATTTAAGAAAAAAATTACTTACTTTTCTTAAATAATGTCATTATATGATGGCTCCATTGTGTTCTTCTGCTTTCCTCGGATATCTTGCTGCTTTTTTTGATGTACTGTGTATGCATATGGGACTTTCATTCCCACGGTTATGCGGTACATCTGTTCTGTGTAAGATGGGTGCTGTGTATAGGAAGCAATGGAGAAAGGAAGATCCCATTTGATTTTTTTTTTAATTAAAAAAAAAGATACCAGGGCACTTTGTAGGTATGGGAGAGATGGGACATAGAAAATAAAAAGACAATCAGGTACATTTCTCTAGGTTTTCATAACGTACCTGATTATTCTATTATTTTTGTCTGTCCCATCTCTTTCATTGGTTTCAAGTGTCTGGTTTTGCAAGTTTATTTATTTATTTTTTGTTTAAGTGAAGGCAAAGTGAAATTTTTATAGTGTATATTATTGGAAAAAAGTCTGGGCAACAGGGCCTTTTTCCATTGGTATATGCTTGGATTTACAATGGGCACGCTGGTTGGGCTGACCAAACATCATGCTACTTTTTGAACATTAATGGCCAGTCATTGTATAATACTAATTAGCCACTCCCTGAATTGCTTCATTATCCAATAGCATGTCTGGTGGAACAGATCACCATGGCAATTCTTCTGATTGTGGAAAATTACTGCAATGGACTTGTCTCTGACTCAAAAATGATTATTACTAGAGGTTGGCTGCCCATGGAACATCTTACTGCTCATAGTAATCCTTTCTGAATCCCACCCAAAGTTTGCAAATTCCAACTATCAAAAGACCTGCTGATGTTAATGAAAAGTATGTGAATCTCAAAAAATGAATAAATATTGCAGGTACACAGTGTCTCATTATGGAAAGTTTCTTTCAATTATAAAGTTAAAAACAGATCTAAAAAGTTAGAAAATTACCTACTAACAAAAATCTAGTAAAGCAATATAGGTGAGTGCTTTCATCTAAATGGCAGACTTCATAACATGATTTGAGAGAAAAGAACCATTCAATTTTATTTTAAAATAACATCTTATTGATTACCATTTAAAAAAGACCCAGAGATTCAAAAGTATATGCTTTACTCTATCCATGATTAACTATGCAGACCAATCACAATTTACAAATTCAAGTCTTTTTTTTTTTGTTTTGTTTTCTTTTCCAAGACTCTATGGTCATTTGTGTTTTATTCCTGTGATGCATAAGACAACTTCATTGGATTGGATAATACAAAAATAAACAATAACAAACAAAAAAGAAAGAAAAACAACAATCTGAATATCCCACAGATTAAATGGAATGGGGATATCAAGGTCTGAATATGACTATCATGCAGCGGAAAGTAATAAACTGTAAGGTTTAACTAGATTTGGTATTGTAGGTTATGTTGAGAAGTTTTAATCCTGTTTTACTTAATAATTATAAGAAGCTTTCCACCTTCTGTTCTTGTAAATCTATCATGTCTATTTAATAATATAAAAAGCAAAACAAAATATAACAATTACAAGTCATTAGATAAAAAACAGCATGTACAAGGATTACTAGAAGTAATGGGATGAAAATGGAATGTTTAACAGTTTAACAAATAGGAAAGGACTAATCAGTATAGATACGAGAGTTAGAATTGTTATTGAACTGCTACATAATGCGTAGATGTTCTTCATACTGACACGGCTGAAGTAGCCTTAGTTATGTGGGTTATATAACAGCCAGTTGCTATATCCTTGGCAGGATATATAACCCAAATAGCTGAGGCTACTGCAGGAATGACTATTGCAACATCTTCTCTTATGGTAGGTTCAACTTACATAACTGTACTTTTCAGACTCAGTAAGGTTACTTTACCAGCAGTACAGAGGTACGCATAAAATGTATATGGGAGGATACTAATGGTACATTTAAGGGAAGTCATTTCATTAGGTTATAACACATATGATACAAGTGCTTTTTTTTCATTTTTCTTTGCGTGACAGCCTCATCCTGTGACGTGTACAGCAGCATCATAGTGAGACATGAGCAATCCTATACACACTGCCAAGTAGTGCATCTGCATATGCATGACCTGGTTTTGGTGGTTTTCTGCTGACATAAGCACCTGTAAAAATATAGTCCATTCACTTCCCACCCTAAATAAAAGGAGCAGGCAATAAGCCACCCTTTTACTTTGTAGGTTGGTTCCACCCTTTTTTGAATTTTTTAATTAAACCTAAGGGGTAGAGCATACACTTCCTGTGCATCACAAGTCAGCTGCGGATGCATTTGTATACTTATGAATAAAATATCTTTATTCTGAGATTACTGTTGCAAAAGAAGGATGATTTACGATCAGAAAGCAGATATGTCATGCTTGACATATAAGATAAAAGGATGAATGCAATGGCAGTGATGCACCCTTTGATATCATTTAAAAAGTAGAGTAAAACCTGTGATGTAACTACTATTACTGTTACTTACACCAACAATGATATAGACCAGATATTTGATATTGAAAGAAAACAAAATAATGATATCTGCAGTAGTTTCTGCATGTGTAAATTAACATGTTTATTATAAGCTTTGTGTGACACTATTTTTTTTTTTTGGGGGGGGGCTTTACTATCCGTATCTGAAAGTGAAGCTGTGTGGAAGAAATATGATTCATAGCCATGCGATGAGCAGCATGACAGTGAGATATGAATGCGCTTTTTGTTAGAACTGTTCTTGCAGGTATTAAATAGCATTTTCATAACTTGATATCATTACCTGTCACCACACATAGAATGGAGTGCTCTAACTCATTTTCTTTTACAGTGACTTGTTCAATAAAAACTGTGCCTTTCACAGTTTATGTTTTGTAACAATATTGTTATGCAGAGCTACTTTCTCAATACACTACTTTTGAAATTCTCTGCACCAAAAAATATGCATTACAACTCTTTTAACATACTTTGCCAGTTATATTCTGCTCATCATACTAATTTATAATGTTTAAAAATGTAACATCTTACTTATTCTAATCTACTTCTATATATCACACCGCATTCATTTCATGTTCACCATGTGTTCTTCCTTTAGTCTTGTAGTTTATTGACCAGAAGTGGTTAAATGGTTACTTATTATTACTAGATTGGCAGTTAGGCTGCATAGAGATATACAGAAATGCAGTATGGCATTACTAGGCATGCCACACAAGTCAATTTTAACTTTATTTCATGTTGCAGAGCTGTATAGAGTACATGGCTGAATACTAATGCTTCTGGACTGGTGCTTTTTGTCCATGTTCCAGTAAAATGATTGAACTGTGTTTTGCTCTGAAACATCCCTTTAGCATTTGTCTGAGTGCTGATATATGATAAAACTGAAGCTATAGAAGAACTGCAGTATATTTTTCCCCTTTTTATAACTGCAGAATGGTATGGTAATTTCAGTGCAGAGGGCAATAGTGCAGCCGTACCATTGAACAGAAATGTAATTGCCTACTAAGCTTGTTCTAACGGTTATTGAACACATGCTGTGGGGATCTCTGCGGTGATTGACTTAAGTGCATATCAGATCTAAGGTGAAGTTTATTGTTATTATCGGTGTTGATTACATCGTTGATTAGGCTGATGAGGCTATCTGCAGAAAACAATGCTGGTGGGAGTCTCAGCAGTGATTGATTGAGGGATTCAGCAATGATTGGGGAGAAGCTGATGAAGCTGCTCATTATCTTGACTCTTGGAGCAATTGCTAAGGCCAAATTCTTACATGTGGACTCAATTTTAATTAACACAAGAGTTTCCTTTGATATCAAATAGAAAATGCTCTAAGTTTGCAGCATTTGCCATCTCACTGTTCAAATTCTTTTCACCACATCATACTCTTTCTTTTAGGCACATATGTGTGTAAGTATGTATGTATGTGTGTGTTTAGTTGGTTACTTAATATTTGATTTTTTTTTAAATATTTATGAGACCACTAAGACTGCTAATAGTATCATTTCTGCTACTGCTGACTATTGGTCCTTTTCTCTCTCCTTAGTATTTGCCATTGCTTTTTCACCTCATTGTTTGCATCCAGCTGCAGATTCTCATTCTAGTCTGAGTTGTAATAGTTGTATTTTCCCTCTAGCACTGCTGCTGGATATTGTTTGGTTGTTGCCTGTTTTTGCTTTGTTACTCTCCCTCACATATCCACAGATGGTGCTGCATTTATCCATAATCAAGAACAAATATAAAACAAATTGTATTTGTATATGTAGACTGTTGTCTTGTACTGGTGAGGTGCTGCGACAAAGTGATAAGGTATGAGTGTCACAGAAAGAATCATGCTAGAGCCTGCACCATTGAAGCTAATTATATCAAAAGAAAAAAATCTGAAAGGTCTATGGCATTGTCTACCCAATTACTCAAATCTGAACAAGCTACCAGTTAGAAATGTCTGTGTTACTGGTTGTCAGTTTTGCTTCTGACTGAAAAATATTCTGTACAAAAATTTTCTAGTGAACTATTCTCTCTTTCTGGCTGGGACCTGCAGAATCATGTCCAACAGTTTTCTACACTGGTTCAGTGCAAAGCCATTTTACCCTCTTTCGTTACAAGGCCTTTGAGTCTTTTAGTCTACATCAACCAATTCATATACACTTTAAGTGCACTTTATCTGAGATGCATTTTTCTGTATTCCCCCTCTGTATAAATGTGATGATACAATTCAGATCTGTAGCTACTCTGGCATCTTGTGTCACCCCTCAGTCTGCTGCACCCCAATTTTAAGTTTATTAAATGAGGAGCAAAAGGGCACTTTTTCTGTTTTAAAACTATAGCAAACCAATTATTACAGCTTCTACCACACACACAAGGAACTGAAGACCTTCAGTCTTTCTGTCCTGACTGCAAAAGCTAGCTTTCATTTCTGAATGCCAGTTTGGAAATGAATACTGATACTCTGTTACAAACTGATCCACATCTGCTGAGTATGCCCCACCACCTTGCGCATAGGGTGGTTATCCCATCTTCCCTACCACAGCTCTATCACTAATGCAATTATTCTGAAAAGAGAAAAAACTATTAAGAGCTATCTCACTACAAAAACAATATGAGCATATTTTGTTGACTTTCACACAATAGAAACTATATACAGACTGCTATATAATACAATATACAAAGCACTGCTAGAAAATGTAAACTAACCACTGGATAAATCTATGGAGTATTGGAATTTATGCAGTAAAATACAAATTTCTTATGGTTCACATCTGCAAAATGATTTGCATCCTGATATTTTTTTTTCCTTTGGTTAGGGGTGAGTGGATCTGCTCACCACCACAGTGATATAGCTGTTCTCTCTGTCTTACAGCATTGTAACCCTTGGAATGTTGTCACGGAAGGATAAATAAAACAGTAGACATACAACCTGCATGGTAAATATATATATTTTTACATTTTTAACATGGACCAGCAGGGAGTAAGTGGGCAGTGGGTTCTTTGTGGTCTTACTGTGAATGACTGACGGTGTTCTGGTTATACTTGCTTCTGTTTTTTTCCCCCTAAGAATAACAGAGACAGTCAGTGTAGCCTGTAATGCAACAGAGCAGTTCTGTTGTTCATTTCCCATACCTCCTCTGGACAGTCCCCACTACTTGGTGCTTTGTCATTCAGGTATGTAAAACCCATTAGCTGGTGTTCAATACAGCATGATCTGCCAGTTTGAAAGAGTCCATATGCTACTCATGAATAATACTTCAAAGGTAACCATTTGAAATGTTATGAGCCACTAGAAGGAGTCCCAAAATAGAGACTGAATGGCTGAAAACACAGGCATACATATGTTAAGTATGAGATGGCCATTTCCCCGGAATGTTCACTTTTCTCTGAGATATGGTGAACTCGTAATTAGTATATATAAGTTTGGGGGATGTTTAAAGCAGAAGAGAAGCATGGCAGCACTCAGCATTTTGATTGTCAACACTTCAGTGGTGAGCCTACTTCAAATGCAGTGACGTTGTATGGTCATGAATGCCAAAATATTTGACTGTTAATATATAATCCTGCCAAAAGACTACTTTAAGAATTATGGTATACTTTTGTCAGTCTGAATCAGCAGGTTGTCAGATTTGCCAGTATGTAGTTTGCACTATAGTTTTAATTTAAAAAAAATATATAGACATAAATGGTCCTGCTCATATTCCACTGAAGGAGGTACTTGAGTAAGGTAGAGGAAAGTGAAATAACGAAAGAGAGAGCTTTATTTTTAGCTGTATTGTTGAAGTAGACATGCTAAAAATTAAATATTAATTTTTGTGTAGTTCCATGGCATAGAGGCCGGAATATGACCCTAGCTTGATTAGTAACACATTTGATTTTAGGAGGCAAATGTGAGTGGAACAGGCATAGTTCACTTATCTCTGGACCATGTGAAAGAGCATACCTTTGTGGTCCATTTCCTGTTACTGTGGTCTCAGATGAGATCAGATACCTCATGGGAGGCATCTACTTGCAAAAGGGTTAAGGCATGTTAAAAGACTAGATTACCCATGGAAGAAAGTGCCATCAGTATGTTCAGTGGCTTACTACCACATGAAAGGCTACCAAGGAAATTGCAAGAAATGCAGGACATAAAAGAAAATTGCCATTCTGGGCAGAGGATGAGGGAAATCCCCTGACATACTCTTCTCCATGCTGCAAGGGCAACAAATGTCAGGTTAGCCTGAAAACTGTGCTTCCTCCTGAAGGCAGGAATCTCCCAATCATGGTATACACCAACATACCATTTAGATAAGCATACGGCTGGTGTAGAAGTCTATGGTGCCACTCCACCCAATGTCAGGTATTGAGACACCACATCCATCCAGAACACACGATGAGATGACACCACTGACTCCACAAAGGGTGGCACAGTAACAGAAAGGTACAGTCATGATCTGCTTCAATGCTTTATCCAAAAAATACAAACTGGCACCAAGAACATAGAGGGAATATGCAAAGCTGTCCTGGATATAAGGATCCCCAACCAGCATATCTCATAAGCATGCACATTGCCATTTGCTAACCTACAATGGTAGTAATGATTCATAGGATCATAGGATCATAGGACGTTACTAGGCCATTGGCCTTGAGGCCCTTATAAACCTAGGTAAGAGTTTAGCCCATGTATAGACAAATCACCACATGATGCCCCATCCAGCAGGGACACAGGTGGAATCCCAGGGATGTATTTTCTATTTCCCATCCAGTTATCCAGGTTGCGCTTAAAAAGGGATAAGAGGTACTCTGCTTGATGTGGAGAGGGAGTTTATTTCGCAGATGGAGGAGCCTCTGGGATGCAAATCTTTCCCACCAACAAGTCCTATTGATGTCACAGACCAGGTTGAGGCCCTGTGTGTGGGTTACTCGAGTAGTGTTTGACTTGTGGATATGCAGCAGTGCCATCAAGGTGGGATTTGAGATCACCTTGTGTGCCAGACAGAGGTCACCTCTGAGGAGTCCGTATGAAACAGAGTAGAAGGATAGGGCTTTTAGCCTATCTGTGCATGGAAGATTTTTGAGGCCCTGGATTCTCCTGGTGAGAAACCTCTGTGGTGTCTCCAGGTGCTGCATGTGCTCTGTGAGGTACATGCCGAATGGGGCATTGTACTTAATAATGGGCCTTATAAGGGAAGAATACAGGGATGTCATGACCTCCTTGTCCATGGATGAGATACCGTTACTTATGAGGTGGGCCATGTAGAAAGCTTTCCGTACAATGGAAGCAACACGGTGGTCAAAAGTCAGGTTGTTATCAATATGGGTGCCCAAATCCATCACGACTGACTGCATGCTTAGGACATTGTTATTAATGTGATAATTTGTGGGGATATCACTTTCCCCAAAGGGGATGATGATGCATTTTTTTTGTGTTCAGCTTGATGCCATGTTTCTGGCACCATTCATTTGCTTGGGTCAGACCCTCTTGGAGGAGTCCACATAATGACAGCACCCAGCCTGCAGTCATCTGTAAACTTGGTCAGCCATAACCCACTGGTTTTGGCCTGCACCTCAGAAAAGTATTTCCCAAATAACAGAGGCCCCAAGAATGAACCCTAGGGTACGCCACTCAATATGGGTCTATTGCTTGATGTGACTTCCCCTATTTTGACCAGGTGGGCTCTATCAGTGAGCCAGTTAGCTACTCATCTGGTAACATACAGATTGATGCCTAGTTAAAAGCATTTATCTATTATGCTCGAGTAGGGAATAGTGTCAAAGGCTTTGACCAGGTCAAGGTAGGCGGTGTGCACTATCTTCCCATAATCCATGGCTTTGTTGACTGTCTCAAAAAAGTTGACCAAATTTAACAGACATGACCTCCCCTTGTTGAAGACAAACTAAGTATGATTGAATGTTTGGAGGTTGCCAATGTCCTTGTTAATGAGGTCCATGATAATCTGTTCCATCGCCATGCACATCAGGCTAGTTAGGCTGATGAGTCTATAATTTCCCAGATCGGTGGATGCTCCACCTTTGTGTAAAGAGATGACAGTGGCTGGCCTCCACTCAGCTGGGACAAAGCCAGTATTCAGACTTTGGTTGAATGGTGCTATACGTTCCTGCCTGAGTTCATGTAGGATGCAACCTGGGATTTTATATGGTCCCATGGAGGCTGTATTTTTTGCCTTTGAGAGAGTAGTGATGACCTGATCCCTAGATATAAGGGGAAGGGGGCAGGTACTGGGAATGTCCTGATTTAGTGATGGAAGGGACAGAGGGGTAAAATTTTCACTGAATCTGTCAGCCAGCAAGTTTGCTATATCTACGGCATTTGTATATGTGGTGTCCTTGGCCAGCTTTTCTGAGCAGATCTGGGTGCTACCTTTGAGATTACGGACATATATGAAGAAAGCCATATGATTGTCTCTAGTAGATATGGCCAATTTGGACTCAAAGTTTGCTTTGGAGGATTTCACTACTGATCATATTTGCTTGTTTAGGCTAAGGAGATATTGCTTCCAATTGGTCACCTGCTCCTTCTTGGTCCTGGACAGCATTATTTTTCTTTTGTTATAGAGTTTATTTATTGCTGATGTCCACCAGATAGGTTTACTCTTCCTTGCTGAGGATGATTTAGTCCTGTCAGGTATTCCTGATTCCATGCATCTATATAAATGTTTGTATATTAATTTGGTATAGTTTTGGATACTGTTGCCAGGTCCTAGAGAGGGGGGAGGGTTGTGAAGCTGTTTATGCCATCCGCAGGAGGCTGTAATCAGCTTTGGAGAAGTTTTTTGTTTGACCCTAGCTAGAGGGGGGGTCAGGGGAGATGGTGACTTCAAACGTGACCACTTTATGGTCGGATCTTATAAGGGAGGATGATTCTGCAGGGACGGTGTAGTGGTTACCCATGTTGGTTAATACCAAGTCCTAGATATTATCACATCTTGTGGGGGTATTGACTAGCTGTTCCAAAGCATTTGCAATGACAATATCGAGGAATCTCTGGGCATTTGTGTTCTGGTATGAGTAGCTATACTATGTTTGGGTAGTTAAAATCACCCAGGATCAGGGTAAAAGGTTGAATCTTGATAGACTACAAGAGGTCAAGATAGGTAATTTGGGCATCTTGAATCAGATTTGTGGGCCAATAGCTAGCTATGATTTGTATAGGGGATTGTGAATGATTAACTGCACCTGGAGTGTCTCCTGTGTGCCATAATGTTTGACCAGCCTGGAGGTGTGTATGTATTTAATATATATTGAAACTCCACCTCCTTTGGCTTTACTACCCACAGTTTGGGGTCTGAATGTATGATAGGATGAATAACCAGGTATGGCTGGGGTGCTCTCCGCAGCTTTGAACCAGGTTTCTGTGACTCTGCAAATGTCAGTATTTTCCAGGGTTAAGAATGCTTGCGATGAGTGCAGTTTCATGTTTAGATTCCTAGCATTTAGCAGCATGACTTTTAATTTGGGTTTTGTTGAAATTTTTATGTTGGTAGTTTTAACTTCATCACCTTTTCTAAAAAAGGCTCTATGGGGGAGGCAAGTGCCTTTGCCAGAAGCCTGAATCCCAAGTGAGACGATGCAGGCCATCTCTGGCAAAGCATCGTAGTCTGTCATTCATATCCTCCGAGGCTGTCAGGTACTGGATCCCCCTGGAATGACACCAGAAACTAAGCCAATTGTTAAAGTTAATCATTTTCTATTTGTATTGAGGCATCATTCTTTGTGACGGTAGAATGCTGCTTAAGGCTAGGGACATATCTGCCTGGGACACATATTCAGCAAGTTCAGTCATGTCTCTCTTCAAATAGTCCACGGAGATACATCTCAAGTTATTGACTCCAGCATGGACTATGACAGAGTCATAACAGTACCTGTTGTTGAGAGACTTGAGTGCGTGTGTGATATGGTGGATTCTGGCCCCTGACAGACAACTAACTGTGACTTTCTCCAGCCTGGTGAGTAACACATTTGTATGTTTCGAAATGGAGAATCCTATGAGTAATATGTTGGGTTTATGGTTAAGCCTTAGTGGTTGTGAGACACAGGTGTGTGAACTATGCATGGTATGTGGTGTGAAGGGCTGTGCGAGTGTTTTTGCCTTGGAGGTTTTTGCCTCAGAGGTCTCCTTTGTTTGGGTATGTTTTTCTTGAGGGCCTCCGCATATGTAGGTGTGTGTTGTGTAGGTGTGGGTGGTGTTTGAGGTGTAGTGATTGTGCTGACAACCTTCTCAGTGCCAGATATACTTGCTTGTGAGGGATCGAGCATGGAGTCTAGATACTTAATGTAATTGCGTCTAATGCAAATTGTGTTCCTAGGTGGTAGTAGTAGGTGGTTGCCTGTGTACATAAGACAGTTGCTACACTGTCTCAGGATGCCCATATCAACCACACTGGCAGGACAAACTGTAGGAAATTGTCCATCCATATCCTTCAGGGAGAGCTAAGGTGCAAGCCTAAAGCCCAAGTGCTTAAACCTAAAACTAAGAGGCTTAGAATAACACAATTTAAACAGGCTATAAACAAGCAGTAACAAATGCAACAGAAAAGATGCAATTGACCACTTTAGAGAAAAAGCTGCAGCAAATAGCAGAAAAAGCAAGATGAAGTAGTGGAGCAAGAGGAGGAAACACAAATACAGTAAAAAAAAAAGCTGAATAAAGTGTTTTTTTTTTCTTGTTAGTAAAGTGGAAAGGGAGGAAGGAGAAACAGAAGAAAATTCACGGTAAAGGAATTAAAGGGTTTGACCTTCCCAAATTATCTCTGTATTATATAGAATAAAATATACGTAGGTTGGGATTGGTCTACTTCATAACATTTAAATTTCATAACATTGAATTTCATAACATTGAGACTATAGCATCGAAAATTCAAAACACTGAAAATCAAAACATTGAAAACTCAAAACATTGAAAGTGTGCTTCATAACATTGAAACCTACATTGCACAAGTAAATAAGATCCCCTCCACCTACAACACCACCTAACTAACAAACACACTTTCTATTATGTTTCTGCAGGGGAGCAAGCCCCCCTGCATGCCCCCCCCATGTCACATGCATGTAAATTAAATATACCAACTCAAAGATCGTACTACAGTGGAAAAAAGTTAATTTTCTAAACTCAGTGTATGGTGATTGTGATATGGTGAGGTTAGGAAATTAACTTTTTTCCACTGTAGTACAATCTTGGAGTTGGTATATTTAATTTACAGGGGGTGTGGGGGGCAGAGCCCCCCCACATGGGGGAAGTAGAAAGTGTGTTTGTTAGTTAGGTATTCTTCTAGGTGGAGAGGATGTTATTTACATATGTATTGTAGTTTTCACTGTTATGAAGCACACCTTCAATGTTCTGAGTTTTCAATGTTTTGGGTTTTCAGTGTTTTGGGATTTAGATGTTTTGGTCTCGATGCTATGAAATTCAACGTTATGAAATTTCAATGTTATGAAGTAGACCCATTGGGACACAAGGAAAACAAAAAGAAAATGCAATAAGCATGCATAGGAACCATGTAGCGAAATCTAACTTCAGATACCAAAGCTCCCTGTTTAGCTTGTTACAAGAAGACTGTACCTCAAAATAAATGACTAGTTTTTACAGGTAGAAATATTCCACAGGCAACCATTAGCAAATGCATCAAATAAATTTCTTCTTGTACCGTTTTTAAATTGTAGCATGATGGAATCATATAGCACAGAAAACCTTTACATTTCCACTGTACCCTGTCATCATTGTTACTATGGAGATAAGTTATAAAGTACCTGCTGTCATTCAACATAACACCGAACAGAATTTGTAAGCCCCCTACACATCTCTTTCTTCTTAAACTGAATCCCATATGGATCTTTAAAAGTTCCAATAGCCATTGCATCCCAAATCAGTTTTATCCATGTTTGTTATATTAGAAGAAGGTGCAATTATGCCTCAAGAATCAGTACATCTCTCTTTCCCATGACATCTGGACAAACAAAATTGTCTTCCTTTTTACCATGAGAACATACACTGCAGATAAACCTAAAAGGAACAGAATGAAATGGTTTACTATGAAAATTTTGAGTCAGCTTCGGTCGACTGTGTAAAATATCGGCCCGAAATGCTGAATTAGAAATTCCAAATAGTAAACCAAAGCAAAATGAATACATCAGCCACTGTGGTTTGATGTATTCGACATAGCAGTGGGTGATGTCACTCTCCTCCTGCTATACACATTAACATACCGTTGAACTCAACAGTCAACGGTACATTAATTCTACTATTTTGCAGAGGGGTATGCCCCCTCTACCCTCCATTGGGGGGATGTGCCCCCACACCCCCTGCATATTAAATATACCGCATCGAGATCAAACTTCAGTGAAGAAATAGGTTAATTCCCCGTTCCTCACTGAAGCTCGACTTCCCTTCCCAATCTCAGTACGTCACTTGTCAAATGATCGAGTGCACACTTCATCTCGATCATTTGTGGTCGAAGACTGTTGGTTCTATTATATGCCCATTGGAAACCATGAATTTGACCTTCAGGACATCGACATTTGACTTTCAGGACATCGACTGGCTGCACTTCGTTTAAACCATAGTAAACCGAAAGAAATTATTAAATTCTGATTCATTCAACCTGTCATTAGCACATTTCATATATAATTCGTTTTAACTTGGAATTACTATTGGCTTTACATAAGCCCAGACATGACAACTCAAGCTCGGAACCCCTGAGGACAGCTGTGGATAATTAAATAAATAAACAAAACAACAAAAATCTATAGGAGACCACCCAATAAAATTATATCACAGACTCCAGTTTCTAGGACAGAGCATGTAATACTCGTATCATGACCATTAATATTACGGAGACAGAAATGGCAGTAGTGCTATAAAACTGAGTTTAATAGCATCGTTCAGAGTATGGGTATCCAGCTACTACCTATGCAATAAAACAAGATGAATGAAACTTTTTCCAAAAATTCACAAAGGTGATCGGAGTGTTCAAAAAGTCATGTCAGTGCCAAATTTTGTGTCACTAAACTTTGTAATCTGAGTCAAATCTTTTGGATATTATTTCAGGTCTAATCTGAACAAATTATTTGGGCTACTTTTCCTTTAACCATTTTATGGTATTTTTTATCTGTAGCCATCAGATAAATAATCTTTGTTTTCATCAAAGCAGTCAGCTCCCTGAATGAAAGCTACCGATGGATTTGAAAATCTGTCACTAAGGCAGGAAAAAGAAAGCAGCTGAAACAGAGGAAGACAACTGTTAAGTGAAATGTAGATTTAAGAAAAAAATTGGTTTACTTTGCATGTCATTTATTTGCTTATCCAAATGGTTTAATACTGTTATACTGTTTTTAGCTGCATAGAACATACAATTAAATCTATGAAAACAACTACAATGTTCTCTGGTATCAGTCTGACTAGAGATGTGCAAAGATGAAACAGAGTCTGTAATGCTGTTTATTGCAGAATTAAAATGTGCCGATTCAAATGATTTTCCTGCCATAGCTGATATGCTATGTTCAAGGCTGATACCTTTATATGTGGATATATCTATTATTCTAATTTTATCTGCAGGTTTTTTTAATGCCAAGCTGCTGATTATTGACAATTATGAAATCATAACAAGCCAACTTTTTACATTAAATATCAGGTTACGCATGAAAATGGCTGTGCTATGCAGACATGAGGTATGATTGAAGCGATGGGCAATAGACTGTACATTCCAGCTTTCAGTCATCAAATTATTTAGTTATGTGTGTCGGGTCTGTCAACTTAACACCTCTTATAAAGGTGCCAAATAATAAATGTTCCAGGAGAAAAGACTGTTGCAAGGGGGAAAATTATGATCAATTCCTTGAAAAAGGTCTCCATTATTCTCATGCTCTGTACTCAACTGACCTCCAGATGACTATTTTGTCTGTTTCTAATTGCACTGGAATATATATAAGACTAGCTTGAGAGAGTTGTAAAATGCTGCCAAAGGCTTTTGAACAATCCATGTTTATGGTGTAAATGCCCACAGTAGCTAAACCCACTTTTCTACTAACTGCATAATACATTTCCCAGTGCTACTGCTCAGAAGGAAAGGGTGGGAATTTTGGAAAGCTCTAAATTTTATCAGAAAGCCTGTTAGCATTCTGAGCTTTAGATGCTTTTAAACCTTTTAGACTAAGCACATGATATCACAATTTCCTCTGCTCCTTTACCAGAGTATAATTTTTCTCGTTTTTCTTGCCACCTGTCAGTTGTTCCTATATGTAAGAGGAAAAGGGGGGGGTCCTGATTACTTGCCTTTTTTTTGTTTCATGCTTACTTATTAATATCTCAGTAATGTGGGGGGGTGATGACTTCATACTTCCATACACCCCATTGATGCCCGCTCTCTGGTGCCATCATAACAGGGGGATACCACAGATGCCATCCAGTAAACACTGGAAATGTTGGCTAGAGTGAGTCCCAAAACATGGAAGTTGAATGGCCAAAAAACAGACTTACATATACTAAGTCTGATAAGGCCATTTATAATATTCACTTTTCTCAATGGTATGGTGATCTCAGAGTTGATATATATATATATATATATATATATATATATATATATATGTTTAGGGGGAGTGGGCCTGTCCCCCCATTGGTGAGTGTAATTGGGTTTGCCCTTCTAGAAAACTGAACTTTAAAGGAGAAGAGCAACGTTTGATGTTCACTCTTCTCCTGTACTTTTTGTCTTTATTTTGGGCATGTAGGCACTTGGCATTTTGAGTGCCAATATTTAAATAAGGAGTTTATGCATCCCTTAAACACATGATCCTTACCTCACCTCCTAAAATGCATGGGCTGTCTTTGTGTCATCATTAGTTTCCTTTTGCATTAACCCCCTCCTGCCATTCATGAGATACTAATTGCATCAGGGTAATCTGAGTAATAGTCAGGGTTCTTCCTTTTGCAACATGCAAATAACCTGATTACTTACAATGGATGTCAACAGCATACTCTCCACCCATTGTTCTACATGGAAACCACAGCATTTCTCTGTAGGGAGATATTACTGTAACATCCATTCTTCCTTTGCAGCTGACTTAAATATGTTCCTGTAAAGTAAAGCTAAGGGAAATGGGGCATCAACAAATATAGCTTGTTCCACAAGGCCCCTCTTTGAAGCCAGTGCTGAAAGACTGCTTCAAACACCACTCCCCTTTAATAAGCTGCCAAACATTCTGTCATACTTTCCACATTCACATACACTGATCATTGTTAAATTCTGTTTACAGTATGATTTTGTAAAATTTTATGAAATTAACAGTTGAAACAAATGGCATATTTTTATTGATCCAGTTATTCATTATACCAGCGAATAAATACTGCATCTTAAAGAAAAACAGAAGTTGGCAAAGTATCTTTTTCAGTAGCCAGACTGAGAGAAATTTACCCACAAATCAGAGTAAAAACATGTTAAAATGTATTAGCATATAGTTTCACTGGTGAATATTAAGCTGTCTGCACTAAAAGGCCATTTAATCTTAGCCAATAACCCAAGGTTAAAATTGAAACCTGTATCTTCTGTTGATGATTTGAAGACCTTAACCGGCTTAGCATTATGATGTATTTATTTATATTCACATATGTACACACACATGTATATATACATACATTTATATATATATATATATATATATATATATATATATATACATATATATATATATATATATATATATATATATATATATATATATAAAAACATTTACTTACTTGATGATTAATAACTTGTTGACCAGGTTAGTCTCACAAGGCCAATGCTTCTTATACAGGGAGATCTTTGGTGGCATTCACACCGACTACAGGAAATTTGGCTGGATTACCAGGGAAGTCCACAGTTCTTTTTGATAAGTGCTGTGGGTTTTTTATGTTCAATGGAGTTACTATCATCTTAGGTTGCTTAAGGCAGGTATTCAGAAATGCATTGTCTGATATTCTATATTTCATATGCCTTTTCATACAATGTAACCCAAAGTCTCAATATCAGTGCTGTGGTTAATCTATTTGTATGTTTGAGTTAATAATGGTGCCACAATCCCGCTTCTCTCTCTCTTTCTTAAATGCCGCATGCATGTTCAGTAGCTGACCTGAAGTCACATATGAATTCTGAAGTTAGCCCACATTCATGGCATTATGTCATTTTTTTATATGAGTTATAATCGTGCTTATTTAATGCTGTAGTTATTTATCTATAGCATGTAATTATTACAGTTGCAGCTTTTTACACTAGTGTTTGTGTTAGGAGAATCACTATGAGTTACAGCAAATATGTCATCAATGTTTACGTTTGCATACTGGAGCTTAATATTTTCCACTTGTATGCAGACAAAGAGAGGAAAGGAAAAAGTGCATCAGCCTGTTCCCTGAACCAGATCCAGAATAAACTGCTTTATCAGCTCTAAGCTTTATGGGGCAAGCATTCTGCAAAGTTCAAGAATATGACACAAAAGAACTGCATGCTTCAACTAGGAGGTAAACGTATACACTCCAAATTACTATTCTTGGATGCTCTATTTATTTATTTATTATTTAACCGGGAAAGTCTGACTTGGAACAAGCCAATTTTCAGTGAAGGCCCAGGGAGAAACATTCCTATCGAACTAAGATACCTGACCAAACCTACACCTGAGCTGTTGTACCAGGTTGTATATATGGTACCTTGGCTTCACACCCTGGTTTATATAATAGACACAACATAGTGCAGAGTGATATACACCCATTGGAGATGTCTGTTATATGGACATGCTGAATAGTACAGCTAATGTAATTTAGAAGCCATCATCAACAGGAAGGGAGTTACTTTCCACACCTGTGTTGCTTATGTTAAAGACAGTGCTTAACCTAATGGTTTTGTAAAATGGTTTGGTAATGCAGCCAGACAGTGTAATTAGTCTTACAAAACCAAGACATTAGATGCTTAATATAACCTTGATATTCCTCCCTTTTAGAAACACAGTAATAGCCTTTCTCTCCTTTCTACACATGGCATCTTTAAGCTAAGATGATAACTGGAGTAGGAGAAATGCTGCTCATAAAGAAACAGTTTTTCCAGTTCATTGCCAACTTTAAGCACTATTAAACATGATCTAGAATGTTAATTTTCAGACTAACTACCAGCATATCTAGACATACTACTGCAATAAATTGCTCACCTACTTTTCTAGGCTGCATAAACAATTCTAAAGAATTCTGCACTTTCCTTGTTTATATTTCTCAAATAAAACATAGCTGGCATAATGCAGATTTTTTTCTCATTTAGTGGCCTCAGATCTAAAATTATTTCACTAGTAATCACTGCTAATCTCAATTAAAAAAAAAATATATATATATATATATATAAAATACCTCTTGAAGAAAATAAATAAAAATAATGTCAAAACATAAAAGAAAACTCATATATATATATATATATATATATATATATATATATATATATATATATATACACACACACACACAGAGAGAGAGAGAGAGATAGATATAAATTCATCACTGCTAATATTATCTAAACAGAAATATATATTCTGACAGTGACATCATATCAGCATGAGAAAAGCCCATTCTTCTCCCAACAAGCACAAATAATTATTGTCCACTTGTAGTGCAGTCAGCATTAATCAAACCAATGTATCGGCATAACAGAGAGGTGGTAGGAGTAGGTATTCTAGCATTGTGCAATTACTGAATGAATCTTAAGGCAAATTCCTAACTTTTATATTTAACAAGAAATGTCTCCTGGAATGAAGGACAAGCAACATTTTCTTATCAGCATTGCCAGAGTGGCTCAGCATTCTGCAGCAAGCTGCTGTGTTGACAGCAGAAACTGCATATACATGTGAACTGCTTCACGTATGCCTTTGCTGCCATGCCTGTCTAGTAAGTGTAGGTAGCGCTGAAAGAAATCACACCCTGCACCATGTTAGAGTGCGATCTCCAAGTAGCACTCATGGCTCTGACTTTTGCTGAATGACATAACAAAGACATATAAGTACTCAAACCAAGGACTGTAAAGTTTGTGCAGATTACTTCCAGTGCTTAAACCAGTGAAAAATGGTGCAACTAATAAAATGACCACTACATTATGTAAAATATGAACGTTTATGTGAAAGGCTATTAACTATAATACCATAGAAAAATGAAAGATTAAGAGAATAAACCTCTTGAAAAAAACAAAAAAGAATGGGCAAAAAAAAAAAGAAAAATCTAAAAATTCCAGACAAGCAAGAAAATGTTGGTGATTGCAAACATATGATCTAGTGAATACTGTATCTGAAATAGCATAACAACTCAGAAGGTGTTCTACCCCTCTAAAAAATGAATAAACAAAACTGCATAAATATATATATGTGTGTGTGTGTGTGTGTGTGTGTGTGTGTGTGTGTGTGTGTGTGTGTGTATATATATATATATATATATATATATATATGTGTGTGTGTGTGTGTGTGTGTGTGTGGGTGTGTGGGTGTGTGTGGGTATATACATATATATATATATATATGTGTGTGTGTATAAATAAATGAATAAATTCATTTCAAACTGCAAACTGACAAAAAATTCATACTACAATGAAGTAACAGAAATAAATCTACTTCAGACTTTTGAATTCAAAAGTAGATTTTGGGACTTTTCAGCAAATGAGCTTAAACAACTATAGAAATACATACATGGTATCTGTTCTTGGCTCAACAAAGGCAGTTGGCAAAAAAAATATAAGCATTGATTACAGAAATTTGATCTTGCCAATGTTGTATCTGGCACAGCAGAAAAAAAAACATAAGTTACAACTATATCCTTTCTATCATCTTTTCGAAGATGCCATAAAGACAGTTAATATCTTTAAACTTACTAGAGAACAATAGTCTAATGAACCTATCTTTAATGGTGAAAGAATTAGCCTTATATTCACCATTTATTGTTCACATGAATTCAAGGGACACAAGAGTTTATTGATGTTTGTGTGACTGAAATGAGACATAGAGCTGAGAACTGTGTGTTTGACAGCTGCATGATTTATTGCCAAAAGATATACCTGTTCTGTTTCATAAATGGTGATAAAACAATAAGCAAACATTTCCTACAGACCGAGTTAACACTTGAGGAATCTGACTTTGTACACATTAACAAAACTGACCAGCTCTCAGACTGGGCCTGATTCCGTAAGACTTGTTGTCACTGTAAGTTACTTACTCTTGTCCGCATTTCAGATAGGTCTTACATGGGGGTAATTCATGTATACTAAGAACAGATCTTTTGCAATCTGCCCCAAATTATTTTACAGAGCATATTGGTGCATGTAAAGCTATCCCAAAGCAAACATATGTCAAATAAAAGCAAATGATTCTAGTGAGACAGCATTTAATATGGAAACAGGGCTAAACAGCATGGTAAGAAAAGGACAATGTAAAGTGTTTGGTTAGAACGATGCAGTAAAATAACGGAAGACAAACATAAAACTAGTGAGCTATTCAAGGTGTTTATTTGCCCAACAGTAAAATAAATATAAAGATACTATTTGTGCTTAATGTTTCTATGATAACCTAGAGTAAAATTGATTTAGCTGTTTTAACTTTTTTGGCTAACAAAACTAAACAAAATAAATAATCAAAGAATAGCTAAATATAGACATTCCTCCAGCTTCCAAGGAACAACTAGTAATAGTAAAATAGCAACTGATTTCCAACTCATTAGCCTATATAAATTTTGCTAGCTGATAACTACTCATATGAATGTTGTCATGTATATACTCTGTTGCTTGTATAATATCTTTGATTTGAGAATGATTACTTATGTACTGTTTTTTTTTCACCAATTGTGTAAGCTGCCAATAATATGTGCTAAATGTCTTTATTAATGTAAATTCTGTATTGTTTGTGAAATGCCTTATTTGTGGAGTTTTTCTCTCCGGGACTCCACTGAAAATGGGCATTTCTGGCCCAGCTGGACAATCCTTGTAAACAAATGCAAATAAATAAATAAATAAATAGTCGTTCAGAACCCACACGTGCAGTTTAAGGATATATAGTTAAAATGGACATATGAACATAATAAAGTGCATTTCTCTATTTTATTTTGCCTGCCTTTACATACATTATACGAATGTGTTTGACCAGACAGAAATTGCTGTGGTAAGTGTGAGAGAAAAGCAATGATCAATACTGCAACAAAGCGAAAGCACATTAAGAATCTCATACATATTTTGAGTTATGCACACTGACTGTGCCACAGTAGGTGATTTTCAGCAATAATCTGCCTCAAGCAGGTTGGGATTGTTTCAGAGACACACAAAGCCAAGAATCTGTCAGTGTAAGATTATATAATATGCAAATAGCTTTATAATGAGATGGAAATTAGCAATAGTAGTAAAATGAAGGCAATTGTGGATGCAAAGGAGAGTAAGCAATATGGTGAAGTTATTCAGAAATGCATATATTCCCTAAAGAGAGAAGTTATCTTCAGGAATATTGACCACAACAAAATCTTGCAGTTATAGGAGAGAGACCATAAAACCATATACATGATTGGTGCTTGACAAGCAAATACAGTATGTATACGCAAGAGGTGGTTACAGTTGCAGGTAGTAATGCTTGTTGCACATTATTGCCCACGGCAGCACTGTGTCATCCATCTGCACCTAACATATCACATCTTCCACAACACAGAAACTGTTGTCTGCTACTTTGTGGATAGAGCAACTATGCAGGAGCTGATCAAGATGTGTCATTCTCTTATGCTGGCCCAGCAGATGACCAAATGTGCCATTTTTTTTTTTTGCAGACATTAAGGTATATGTGGCTTTTACAATATTAGCTACAAGAATATTTCATTGACTACCTGGGGACAAAGTGAATGTATCCCGGGCATTTGTCTCAAGGATACTCCATTCGTTACTCTATTCCATTCATCAGCATTTGAGGGAACATATGTAGTTTCCACATACCAGAGAATATAGAAGCAACAATGCATGGACTTTTTTGACAGAGCCCATTTGTCTTAGGTTTGGAGTCCATAGACTATAAATTTCACTGCAATAAAAGCTCCACATGGGACGCAGGGTTAAAGGTATATCAGTGATGAAAGGGTTCCACTCTATCAACTGCCAGATGGTTTGTAATGCACAGGGTATAATATAAAATGCTTGCAGGCCATCTGGGTAGTGCGTATGACTCTTATATATGACATATATATGGCCTATACCAGTGATTTGCATGGCATGATTATCCCAAGGGTTATCCTACTGATTATGCTGGATATGCCCATAAGCCATGGCTAACGACAACAATTAGAAACTGCCAGACTGTGACAGGCAATGAGTACAACACTGCCCTGTCACAGTCCTAGTTCACTGTAGAACATGTATTTTACCTGCTTAAGTCTCACTTACTGTATGGACATGTAATTGTGCATGGCAGTAAAACCTTAAAATATGCAGTAAAATATTTTATTTTACTTATTTATTTATTTTACATTTGGTAACCAGGAAAGTTCGACTGGATACATGTCCATTTTCAGTGGAGGTCTGGGGAGAAGAGCTCCAAATGTACATAATAAGTGTAAATACTGTGAAATTATTAAAGTGAATTATCACAAAAATGAAATTTGTTTAATCATATGTACACACAGCTACATGCTTTTCTCACATACAATCAGCAAAGGTTGGAAGTTAGTAGCTGAGAAAGAAATAGTTAAAGATTTCATCTGAAAAAGGAAAACACATATATTAAGGGGGTTACCATACATGGTATAGTCTTAACTTTAAATCTTTCCAGTAGGTGGGTGATACATAAAAGTTTAAACAGTTGGAGAA
The DNA here is from genome assembly GCF_019279795.1 of Protopterus annectens. Lineage (NCBI taxonomy): Eukaryota > Metazoa > Chordata > Ceratodontiformes > Protopteridae > Protopterus > Protopterus annectens. Next base: position 1,510,719,092 of record NC_056733.1, read on the forward strand.
TCAGAGTTTTATTCTTGTAATGAAGTTTTCATTTATAAATTATGTTTGAGTGGGGGTTAGTCAGGGTTTATACAGGGACAAAGCCACTGCATTTTTAGGTATTTCCTATGGGATTTTTTGAATTGTGATAAGGAGGGGTCAGTGGTGAGTTCTGCAGGAAGTAGGTCCCAGTTTTTACTGGCAGAGTTGGAGAATAGTGATTCACCAGCTGAATTGTTGGTTTTAACAGTTTGTGGGATTATAAGCTTCGTGGATAGTTCTATTGATTAAAATTGAAATGGGGTATGCTATTTCATTAGCGGCCTTTTGGAGATATTCTGCAGGTAGTAGGTCTGCTGAAAGGGTGGCGGTTTCAGTTTCTTAAGTAGGGACTTAATAAAAGATGATGGTACTGGATCAAACTTGAAGGGGATTTTATTATCAGGTGTGGGGTTGATGGTACTTGGGGTATTGGGAGATAGCATACTGGATAGGGATTGCATGGCTTCTGTAAAGAAAGTGTTAAAGGTGTTAGCAACAGTTTTAGGAGGTTGTTGGAGAGTAGTTAAAGAGGTAGGGGTAGTTGATTGGCCTGGGTGGAGAAGTTTGTTTATGCCTGACCAGAATTGTGGATGATTTTGGTGCTTTTGTTGCAGATTACAGTAGTAATTTTTGTCTAGCATAATATACTTCTTTGTATCATTTCTCAACTGTTTATATATGAGGTGGTCTTTTGTGGATTTAGTGGTTCTCCAGGAGGTCCACGCTTTGTTTCTGCTAATAATTTTTTGTCTTGTATCATTGGAGAGCCATGGAGCTACTTTGTTATTGGTTCTGATAGTACGTTTGGGAGCATGGTTATCCAGGATACCAAGAAATGTAGAGTTAAAGTATGAGACTGCTTCATCTAGTGGAAGTAGCCATAGGTTGGACCAGTCACATGTGTTAAGATTATTCTGAAATTTAGTCTGAATAAAGTTCTTGCAACATCTAATGGTTTTAAAGGTAGATTGTTGGAGGGTGTCATTTCTTTTTCTGATTATATAGGTCAGAAAGTGATCACTAAAGTCCTCAGGTAGGGTGCCTGTTTTATATATCTGGGGTAGGTTGTTTATTAATATCCAGTCTAGGATACTTTCCTTATTGTTAGGCTTATTGATTCTGGTAGGGGAAGATATCATCTGGGAGAAGCCATGCAAATTTATATGGGTGGAGGGGAAGTCTGAAGAGCAAGTATTCCAGTCGATATTAACATCCCCAAGAATAATAGTTTCCTGGGGGCAATTAGTGGAGAGCCATTAGAGGATACCCTCCAAGGTATTTGTGTTGTCACCTGTGGGAATATAGATACATGCAATGTTTATAGATTTGTGTTTGTTGATTTGGACCTTTGTGATGCGTATTTCTGCATTGTTAGTAAACAAGGCATTTGGAGTACTAGTTCTGGATACCTCCAGAGTGGATTTATACAAGATGGCTACCCCCCCTTTTTCTTAGAGATGTGATCGAGTCTTAATATATTGTACTCTGGGGGTATAATGTCATTATCAACGGTAGTAGGCTTGAGCCAGGTTTCGGTAAGGCATAGTACATCAGGGGAGTGGACATCCAGGAGGGCATGTAAATAGTGAATTTTCTTGTTCATACTTATAATGTTTAAGTGACACACTAGGAGTGAGTTGGAGGCATTATTTGAGTTTCATGGGCTAGTAAGGGTGCTATTTGTGGGGCTGATAGTAACAGGTGGGGTTTGGCCTGGGTTAGTGTGGATGTCACCATCCACTATGAGGATAGGTAGTAATCTAATAGCAAGTTTCTGGAGTTTTAATAAGAGTGTGTGGTAGTATTTAGTTCTAGGATTAATATGTGAAGCATAAATGGGATGTTGAGTTTTTGCATTAGAAGAGTTTGATGAGAGGTGGGGTAGTGGTTGGTTAGAATTATGTGGCTGATTAGTAGTACTGGTTTTGGTTCTAGGGTAGTGAGTGACAGGGAGGTGGTGGTATTCATAGGCTGTGAGAAGATAGAGAAGTAAAAGTGGGGATATTAGGCAGTAAATAGGTTTTGATTTTGAAGGTGTGTTAAAAGTATGTGGAGGCATTGTAGGGATATTTAAGTAATGCTTGTTTAAAATAGAGTTGGGGTGTTTATAATTAGCGTTTGAGTAATAGGGTTGGGTCCTATAAATGATTGGTTAATGCTGATTGTTTCTGATGAGTGGGAGTGGTGTCAGATGAGAGGGAGTGGCAAGGTGATAAGTGCAGGAGTACTGGGGTGTGTGGGAATTGGGGGGGTAGGAGAGTGGAGTGATCCCGCAGAGCGAACGGAGCAGGTAGAGCCAAAAGAAAAAGAAGATCGAGGAGAACAATCAATCAGTGGAGTGCAGATGTCTGAAGGTAAGTTTGGTGAGATATATAGAAGGTAAGAGACTTAAAAAAGATAGAAGTGGGATTATAGAAGAGTGATATAAGGAAATATTTGTATGGTTATACTGGGACTACAGTGTGTGAGAGAACAATAATAAAGAGATGACTAAGAACTGTGACAGGGAGATACAATGAAGAGTACGTAAAGGGATTTAGAGACACTAAAGCTAATAGTATGGAGCCACCTAGCGGGCAGTCACTTTATTGCAGCAGAGTCCCCTTATGGGAGATAACAGGTTCAAGAGAGAGGAGGGAGAAGTCTAGTGTAAAATAAGGAGGCTACAATGAGGGAAGTATGGTGTGTCTAGACTAGAAAGAGGGTATGGCTGCTGGCTAGCCTGGCAGGGAAGCGTGCTTTAAACACCTAGCAGTAGTTATATACTAAGTTTAGTTGTTACAGACGGTAGTAACAGTACACATACTTTCTCTTATTTCCTTGTGGGAATTGAGGCTCAGGGAAAAGTTAGGCTTTTTCTTTATTGTGGGCTAAGACCACAAGTGATCTTTACTTTAAGTTCTTAGATGTCCAACAGGGCACATTCAGATAGGCTAGTGCAGGACGGGCAGGAAAACAAGATGGTACATGTAAGGAGAGAGAAAAATGTAGTGAGGACAACAGTACATTAATCTAGAGTTTACAAGCAAAAAAGCTCTAAGCAGATACAGATTTTCGAATAACTTCAGTCAGTGAGGGCAACAGTGCATTAATCTAGAGTTTACAAGCAAAAAAGCTCTAAGCAGATACAGATTTATGGGTAACTTCAGTCAGTGATCACAATATTATTACCATAGACTTTATATGACAATAATAAAAGGAAAACTATTTGCTGTGATAAAGAGAATGTGATTAGACAATGTGCTTTGAACTAGAAGCTGATAAAAGGAAGAAAGCCCACAATGGCCATGTAAAAGCTGTTAGTGTAGGCCTAAGCAACATAAACTTTCTAATGAATCCAAAAAGATGGCTCGCACCAGTTGCAGGCAAACATTTTATTCAAAACAATAGTGAAAGCTGGTAAGCGCTTTCGTCCCAAGTTTAAAACATTACAGGTACTTCATCAGACAAGCTTCTTCTTCTTCTTTCAGCAACTCCCGTTAGGGGTCGCCACAGCGGATCAACTGTTTCCATTTCTTCCTGTCCTCTGCATCTTGCTTTGTCACACCAACCACCTGCATGTCCTCTGTCACCACATCCATAAACCTTATCTTAGGCCTTCCTCTTTTCCTGTTACCTGGCAGCTTCATCCTTAGCATCTTTTTCCCAATATACTCTGCATTCCTCCTCAGCACATGTCCAAACCAATGTAATCTTGCCTTTCTGGCTTTGTCTCCAAGCCTTCCAACCTGGGCTGACCCTCAAATATACTTATTCCTACACCTGTCCATCCTCATTACACCCAGTGCAAATCTTAACATCTTCAACTCTGCCACGTCAAGCTCTGACTCCTACCTTTTTGTCAATGCCACTGTCTCCAACCCATATAACATAGCTGGTCTCACTACCCTCTTGTAGACCTTCCCTTTCACTCTTACTGGTACTCGTCTGTCACAAATCACACCTGACACTCTTCTCCACCCACTCCATCCTGCCTGTACTCTCTTCTTCACCTCTCTTCCACACTCACCATTACTTTGAACTGTTGATCCCAAGTATTTAAACTCATCCACCTTCGCCACCTCAACTCCCTGCATCCTCACCATTCCTCTAGCCTCGCTCTCATTCACACACACATATTCTGTCTTAGTCCTGCTGACCTTCATTCCTCTTCTATCTAGAGCATATATCCACCTCTCCAGGGTCTACTCCACCTGTTCCCTACTCTCATTACAGATCACAATGTCATCTGCAAACATCATAGTCCACGGGGACTCCTGTCTGATCTCGTCTGTCAACCTGTCTATCACCATTGCAAATAAGAAACAGCTCAGAGCTGATCCTTGATGTAATCCTACCTCCACCTTAAACGCATCTGTCACTCCCACCGCAGACCTCACCACTGTCACACTACCCTCGTACATATCCTGTACCACTCTTACATACTTCTCTGACACTCTTGGCTTCCTCATACAATACCACAACTCCTGTCTAGGCACTGTGTCATATGCTTTCTCGAAGTCCACAAAGACACAATGCAACTCCTTCTGACCTTCTCTGTACTTCTCCATCAACACTCTCAGAGCAAACATGTTATCTGTAGTGCTCTTTCCTGGCATGAAACCATACTGCTGATCACTAATCATCACTTCCCTTCTTAACCTAGCTTCCACTACTCTTTCCCATGACTTCATGCTGTGACTGATCAATTTAATCCCTCTGTAGTTACTACAGCTCTGCACATCACCCTTATCCTTAAAAATCGGTACCAAAACACTTTTTCATTAAACAATCTAGTTAAAAACTTGGCTGCCATTTCACCTAAACACCTCCATGCTTCCACAGGTATGTCATCTGGACCAACAGCCTTTCCATTCTTCATCCTCTTCATAGCTATCCGTACTTCCTCTTTACTAATCCACTGCACTTCATGATTCACTATCCGCACATCATCCAACCTTCTCTCCCTCTCATTCTCTTCATTCATCAGCCCCTCAAAGTACTCTTTCCATCTGCTCAACACACTCTCCTCGCTTGTGAGTACATTTCCGTCATTATCCTTTATCACCCTTACCTGCTGCACATCTTTACTAGCTTGGTCCCTCTGTCTAGTCAGTTGGTGCAGGTTCTTTTCTCCCTCTTTAGTGTCCAACCTTTCATACAACTCTTCATACGCCTTATCCTTAGCCTTTGCCACCTCTCTCTTTGCCATGCACCCATAGCTATGTTATCTTGATATTTTGTAACATGTCTGTCAAACCAACAGAAATCTCCTTCAAAATTCAAAGATCTTTAGTTGTAGTAACAATATTTTGTCAAGTAACAAACTTTACAATTTCATTAAATATTTTCCCAATGATATAATGCTCCAGCCTAGTTCAGCCCTGTTGGACATCCTCTTCACTAAAATTAACAACATAGCCAGCTCATTGACTGTGTGGGGCCCCACAAAAGCTGCTGTTGGTTGGGGAAGTTGTAATGAACATAAGCAGTAAGCACTAGAGAGTTCAGCAGCCCAGGGGTGTGATCGATCTCAGTAAACTGTGGAGTTTAAGAAGAGCTGATGCTTCTAATCTTCAGGGATGGTTTTTTTTTTCAGGGTTTTTTACATACTGGCAGAACAACTGATACTATAACTCTCAATGTCTTTGCTGAAGAATTCTGTTCAGTGATAAAATAATAGCACAATAAAGTCTCAAAATGAATAACACATTTGCATCAACATGCATTTTTTACAATAAGTGTAAAAAACTCTGTACTTGATTTTGTGTGAGAGAGAAATTATTATAAAAAATTAGGAATATCTGTGAAATCTGAAAGGATAGTAGTAGGTATTAATTTCCTCACCCTCACAAATAAAAGTGACTTATCTGTGTGTGTGTGTGTGTGTGTGTGTGTGTGTGTGTGTGTGTGTGTGTGTGTGTGTGTGTGTGTGTGTGTAAAATATCACTGATTTTTATCAATGCACACATCCATTCTTCTAGGTACCAGTAAAAATGTAGCTAACAAGTGATTATATTTCAAAATATATGTCATAGGCATTCAGACACTTAGATCTTCTAGGTATGACTGTATAATAAATAGATGCAGGGGGCTCTCTTAATCATCTTAATCATCTTAATCATCTCTCTTAATCATCCTTGAAAAAGCTGTTTTGGTTGAGGAAAAAGGAGGAGAAAAAAATGCTTTCATTTTCTGATTGCGCTCTTTAGCCTTGATGGAGTTATATGATATGACCCTGTTAGGATAAAACTGATAATAGCCTCTGTCTTCAACCACAAACATTCTAAAACATCCTTGCTCAGATGTTTGTGCACAGAAATTTACCATATGTTATGTGGGTGCTGGGGATTGTGTAGTCATCATTTCCTTTACTTTTCTAACAGACCTCAGAGGTATATAAAGAAAGTTACCACAATCAAACATCAGACACATATACAGCTGGTTAAAGGTTGGGAAATGCTCTAGCTTCTGGGACAGCGGCTTAATGGAGTTATAGAAGGAAAACTAAAGCTGAACAGCAACACTGAATTTCTTTCCTTAATCATCATTTCTGTTCAAGCCATCATTGGGTAAAAGAAAACAAATAAACTTAAAAGTACTTTAGAGCATATATAAAGTAAAAGGTAAAATGTGAAATGGAAGAAAAAAAGTAATGTGCAGTGGGAAGCCCAACATGGGGGAAAACAGAGGGGAACTGGAGGGTGTGTGTGTGAAACAGTAACCAGTGCCTATGGTTCCATTGCATATTAGTTCTGTCCTGTACATAGAGTTGTTGTAATGTATCCTTGTTACACCTAAATGGCAGTAACTGTAAATGTCCCTTTGTGAGATGGGCCAACACAGTGTGGTATGTATGCCTGTTGTAATAAGATCATTTTTATGTGTACTACTCATAAAAGCCTGCAGCATGAACAAAAACGATGGATAGAAATAGTGGCAGTGACAGGGTGGTACTTAGTCTGAAAGTGGCCAGGGGGCCCCCAACTTGACATTTGCTGGGGGCCCCCAAAATGGTAACACCGGCCCTGCACCTCATCTCCTTATACGCTTGTCTACTTTCTTCATCTCTCTGACAATCCCACATCTTCTTCACCAAACTCTTTATCTGCATACTCTCCTGTACTTCTTCATTCCACCACCAGGTTTCCTTGTCCAAGCTAAAAGAGCTAAAACTGCATTTAAATAAAGCAAGGTATATTACATTATTTCCTCTTTGCAAACTTAAAGGGAAATCATGCATTTAACCAAAGGCTATTGTACTGGATACCAAATGTAAAAATGTTACATGTTGTTGCACAGTGTAAACTTAAATTGCTAGTGTAGTGTTTAAAAATATATAATAAAAGCATATTAGGACATATTAAACATTTCATAAATATATACATATAATTATACTGGTGCTTCAAAGGGCACGAAGTTAAGCACTCATAACATACAAGTTCCTATGTAAAAAAGACTTCAAATTAAAAAATGTATAAACATTTATTGTACCAGATTTCCACGGTGGTGCAGCGGTAGCGTTGTTGCCTCACAGCAAGAGGCACTCCCGTTCGATTCTCGACTTGAGTTGGGAGTGCCTTCTGTGTGGAGTCTGCATGTCCTCCCCGCGGTCGAGTGGGTGTTCGAAAGACATGTGTTGAATGGGCGTGCCTTCGTTGAAGGTTGGGCATCGGGCTGGCAACGCGACACCATAAAAACCAACTGCCAGTCATTAGTAGACCGGAGTTCCGCTGTGGCGACCCCTAACTGGGAAAAGCCAAAAGACAAACAACAACAACAACATCAACATTTATTGTACCCATTTGATTCTAACGTATATAATTTCACATCTCTAAAGTATGTCATCATACTGAAATGGGCAAGACTGAAAATAAAAAAATAAAATAAAACTGCACTAAATGCACTGTGTTCAGGTCAGTGTGTCTAGATGTAAACTTGTGTATGCATGTATCCTAAGTTAATTCTAGGTTCATAGTCACATGAATTGTTATAAAGCAATGGACATCCACATTTGAAAACAAAGGGATGTCTTATCTATTTAACGCCTTAAGCTTTAAAAGGCTAAATATAGATAAGTGATCGTTTAAGCCTGGCCAGTGTGTGGAATCTAGTTTGATCTGCCAAAATAATTCGGCTTTTTCTAACAGATAAGGCCAGGCTCCTCCTCTTAATGAAGGAGATATGGTGACCAACACAACAAACTTGAATTTCTGGTCAGTGTATTGATTAATGTGTTTTGCCAGAGCATTAACTACACACTGGTCTCTAATGTTCAAAGGTGTTCCCCTACTCTACTTTTAGGTTTCTGCTCCATTTTGCCAATGTAAAAACATGGGCAAAACTCTCAGAGGGCACAATAAACTACCTTCTCAGAATTACAGTTGAATTTTTATTTAATCCTTAATTTCGTACCCTTTATGGTGGTTTCATTTCCCTCCAATATGTAGGGGCAAAACTTACATGAGCCACATTTGTGCATATAGCCTGCCTTATGTGGTGTTCTAGTAGGGATTTCATGTTCTGCCCTTTATGGAAAACACAAGTGGGTTTATTCCCCAAAATGGTTCTCAAGTCTGTTTCATTTATTAGCAGTTTCCAGTTATTTTATAGGATGTTCTTAATAGAGTAGGCATCAACTGAAAAAGTAGTAAGAAGACAAGATTTAAACAAGCTAGTATCATTTGTCTCTGTTGTTGAGACAACTACATTTGAGGTAGGTTCAATCATTACCCTTGTGGTGGAATTAGGGATGGAATGATCACTACGGGGCACTTCTGTGTCCAGGAGGGGAGTAAACTAGCCACTCTCTCGTTTAACCAGGACTTCATCTTTAATGTTGTCAACTAGGTTTTGTGGATAACCTCTTCTGAGAAACATATTACATAAGTTTTCACATTCATCCAAAAAGGCTCCTTTTAGTGAGGTCATTCTAGCAGCTCTAACAAATTGGCCTTTCAAGATGCCCTTTTTCTGTGTAAAAGGGTGGCAGCTGGTAAAGTGTAAGAAATTGTTAGAGTATGTACTTTTGCGGTAGATCTCAGATGTGAATCTCTTGTTGACTATGTATTTTTAAGTAGTACATCTAAATAGGCTATTTGTGTCTCACTGATGGTGTGTGTGAATCTTAAAAAAGAAGTTGAACTATTAATATATTCCAGAAATTGATCAATTTTCTGTTTAGGACCATCCCAAAGAATACAAATGTCATCCAAAAAATATGTGCATGTGACAGAATGGAAAAATGAGGATTTAATAAGATGTGTTTTCTCCCATTGTAACATTACAATGTTGGCGTACATGCCCCCACATGCTGAACCCATGGCCACAATTTCAATTTGGACATAATAGTTCTTGTCAAATAAAATGAAGTTGTTTTTCAAAATGATGTCCAATAACTGTTCAAATGTGTTGGTTCTGTCCTGACTTATCCCTTTGTCTGTCAAGTATTCACAAAACCATTTTGTCCCCACATCATACAGGATTACAGTATAAAGGTCACTAACATCCACTCTGATAAATGTGTAATGCTCATTAAACTGTACTGAGTTGATTTTCTTCAAAAAGTCCCAGGAGTCAATGCAAAGTAAGGATTCAGATTTTAAAATACCCTTAATTTCCAAATCCAGAGATTTTGCCAATGGATGGGTAATAGAACCCCTAGCATCAACAACGGGGCATAAAGGGGGTTGGTGTATGTCCTTGTGGATCTTAGGAATGCCAAATATTGTTGGGGCAATCGGATAGTTGGCAGATAAGTATTGGTGTTCTTCCATACTAATTAGGCCATCTATGAACAGATCTTGTAGGTGGCCCCTAATCTTACGATAAGCACCATTCAACTAATTTAAGGAACTGTCAGTGTATGTGGAGGTATCCAAAATTTCTTTCATTTTTTGCACATAATCATGCTTCCACATAAGGACAACACCACCCCCTTTATCTGGCTTCATTACTCTAAGGTTGGTGTTGGAAGACAAATAGTCTAGTTCCATAATGTCTTCAGCAAATAAATTATTTTTAACTTTATTCCTATTAGCATTTACACAGTGGGTTCTAATATCCAGCTCACACACACGTTCAAACGTGTCGAGGGTGGGAACAAATGGAGTGCTAGAGTATAAGTAGTATATATATATAGTATAAATAGTATATAAGTGCTAGAAACTGTCAATGGGTGTATGATATTATCCACACCTTGGAATAGTAGGTTTAATTAATTTTTCTAACATATCGTTTTAAATCCACAATGGTATTCACAACATTAGCAGACCTATTAGGGGTAAAGGTAAAGCCCTTAGCCAACACATTACATAAGTGTACATTAATGTCCACATCTGTGTAGTTGTATACATTAAAATTCCATTCTGTGTTCAAGTAAACTGATAAGGGGGGTAGCATAAATTCATGTGTCCATTTCTGTGCAAGGTGTTTGTTCAGAAGTTAATTCCTCCCACATCTCCCCTTCCATGCACCCTTGTAATGTCCCGTGTTCCTTCCATTGTATCCTTGCTGGTAATTGTCCATTTGTTGTCTCATTTAGTATGAGGCTCTCTGATTCTGCTGGTTCCTTATCCATTCCAATCTTCTCGGAGCGGGTTGGTCTTCCTCTAAAAAAGACTCATCACCATTGTTGTTAAAGTTATCCTGGCCACCAAAATTAACATCCAGATTCTGACTGTTGGTGATCCATTGTTTAGAGTTCCATTCCTGTGAGTGGAAACTTAAAAGTAGAGTAGGGGAATACCTTTGAAACATTAGAGACCATTGTGTAGTCACTGCTCTGGCAAAACACATTATTCAATACATTGACCACAAATTTAACTTTTTTGTGTTAGACACCATATCTGCTTCATTAAGAGAGGAGCCTGGCCTTATCTGTTAGAAAAAGCCAAATTATTTTGGCAGATCAGGTTAGATTCTACACACTAGCCAGGCTTAAATGATCACTTATCTATATCTAGCCTTTTAAAGCTTAAGGCGTTAAATAGATAAGACATCCCTTTGTTTTCAAATGCAGATGTCCATTACTTTATAACAATTCATGTGACTATGAACCTATAATTAACTTAGGATACATGCATACACAAGTTTACATCTAGACCCACTGACCTGAACACAGTGCATTTAGTGCAGTTTTATTTTATTTTTTTTTATTTTCAGTCTTGCCCATTTCAGTATGATGACATACTTTAGAGATGTGAAAGTATATTTGTTAGAATCAAATGGGCACAATAAATGTTGATACATTTTTTAATTTGAAGTATTTTTTACATAGGAACTTTCTATGTTATGAGTGCTTAACTTCATGCCCTTTGAAGCACCAGTATAATCATATGTATATATTTATGAAATGTTTAATATGTTCTAATATGCCTTTATTATATATTTTTAAACACTACACTAGCAATTTAAGTTAACACTGTGTAACAACATGTAACATTTTTACATTTGGTATCCAGGACCATAGCCTTTGGTTAAATGCATGATTTCCCTTTAAGTTTGCAAAGAGGAAATGATGTAATATGCCTTGTTTTATTTAAATGCAGTTTTAGCTCTTTTAGCTTGTCTTATGAAGTTCCTGTATTGTTTTAAATTTGGGACGAAAGCGCTTACAAGATTTCACTACTGTTTTGAATAAAACGTTTGCCTGCAACTGGTTCGAGCTGTCTTTTTGGATTCATTGGTTTGTTTACCTTCTTGGTGTTTGTGGAGTATAAACTTTCTAATATAAGTTATATAGTACTCCACAGTTAACACAACTGTGGACTTTCAATTTGGTATTTTAAAAATAAATTGTAGGGAACACTTGACACAATAGTCCAGGATTATCAATTTAAAATTATAAGCTACAATGTAGTGAACAAATACATACTGGGCAAGGGATATAGCAGTATTAGCGTAAGGAGCATAGTAGCCAGTGCAGTCTTCCAAGTAACAATTTCTATAGATAAGGCAAGTAGTTGCAGTCTAAAACACTAATGTGTGCAGTACAAATCTTTGCAGTCATTTTAATATTACACAACATCCTGATATGCAAATAGTTACAGTATGCCAGAAAAATTCAGGAGAAGTAAGCACCAGTTTCAGTGCTTGAACAGGTACTTTATGACATGCCTGTTGCAGGATCCAGCTGCAGGGACTATCTGTGTGAGATAGTGGTGTGTGCAGTATGCCGTGGCATTGGCTAAGACATAGCATCTGGCCAATAATTAAATGACAGATTAAAATAAAACATATAAAATAAATTAAAAACTAACACATGCAAATGTACGTCCAGATGGTGGTGTTCCATGTGTAGGCTGTCCACATTATGTATTAGACACAGACTACCCAAATAACAGAGCACTGAGACCAAGAGGCTGTTATAATCATATGCAAGTCAGGAGGGCCACAGTATCAGATGTCAACAATGACCAGTGTGCTATTTGGGGATGACTAAGACTTAATACATACATACATACAAATGTTTCCAGCATGGGCATTGATGCCCTTCTAGCTTGCCAATATACCAAAAACACTTGTTCCCATAATAAATGTCCAGGCTGTTCTTAAAAATATTTAAACTAGTACTTGCTTTAATGTAATTTGGTAGTCTGTTCCAAGCATCAGCTACTCTGTCAGACAACCAATTAGTAAACTTCTCATTCCTATAGAATTTTCTACATAGGTTATCTGATGATTCTCTAGTACTTTTTGGTAACCCCAACATTCCCAGAGGTAGTTGTTTCTAAATGCCCTATATACCTGAATAAGATCACCTCTTAGATATTTATAAGAGACACTGTACAAGTTCAGATATTTTAGTCTTTCATAATAACTTAGATTTTCACATGAATGCCCTTGGTATATTTCCGCTGTACTCTTTCTACTTTATACATGCTTGCTTTCCTGTAGGGTTTCCATATTGTTATTCCATACTCAAATTTGGGTCTAATGTAATTAACAAACAATGACTTCATTATGCTTGATTTCCTAGACTTTATAAATATTTTATACACCCTATAGTTCTATAGCTATCATTAGCCAATTGGTTGATATGATTAGAAAAACTCATAGCTGAATCTACCCATATACCCAGGTCCTTGAATGAGTCTACAGTTTCAATCATTGTGTGTTGTATTAAATATTCACCTTTTATTTTATGTCTCCCAAATCTCATATGATTCGTTTTTGATGTATTTATCAACATATTATTCTCCTGTGCCAAAATGGTCAATTTAGTCAAATTATTTTGCAGACATGCCTTATCTGTAACACTTGTAATCAGTTTACCCAATTTCAGGTCATCAGGATATAGACTGTAGAATACCTCAGATGAAAAACTAAGGTCTGAAATATACAATCTAGACAAATAAGGGCCTAGGACAGAGACCTGTGGGACACCTTGACTGTAACCAAGGATTTCACCTGTCCAGTTGGTGTGCGATACCTGCCATTTCCTATTTGTAAGCCATGCAGCTATCCATCTTATCAACAGTACATCATTACCTAGTTGTACTAATGTATTGATCAGTGTTTTGTGTAGGACCTGTCAAATGCTGAAGTTCAATCTATATAAATCACATCACAGCACAATTTTTCATTCATAGCTGCTATTATATTGTTATAGAATGTCACGTTAAAGGTGGTGATAGAGCTATTTTCAACATATGCATGCTGATATATGGTTTCAAGTTCCAACCTATCCAGTTCTGACAATAACTTATCCAGTATTACCTTCTCCATTATTTTTCCACAGCATGAAAGTAGACTTAAGGGCCTGTATGATTCTAGGTTTGTCCTACTCCCCTTTCCCTTAAAGACATGTTTAATAAGTGCATGTCTCAATCTTGAGGAATCTCCCCATATTTATATGACCTAGTGAATAATAGATATAATGGTAGTGTAAGTTCTTGCTGAAGTGTTCTCAGGTCATTTTTACTTATTCCATCTCCTCCCTGTGGTTTGTTTGGATCCAGTTTGCACATGTCTTTTTCAATGTAATCTAATTTGATTCCAATATCTGCGGTTACCTGGATGCCACTAGGACAACTTACCACCCCTTTTGTGGAGCCAAACTGTTTTGCATAACATTTTGTAAATGTATCTCTAATCTGTTGTGTCTGAGAATAAATTTTAGAATCTGCACACAGTTTATCAATTTATGTATCTTTACTCCTTCCACATCTTACATATCTATAAAAAGGTTTCCTATTATGCTTAATATTTTTATATAAATTTTCTTCAAATTTTTCTTGATCTTGTCTAACACTATGCTTAATATATTTGTCCAGGTTGTTTATTTCAGTTTTCAAAGTTGTAGGTCGACTTCTCTTCCATTTCTTATATTTGTTGTCTCTCACCTTAATCAGGTATCTTGTACTTATGGAAATAGACCCCCCTGATTTTGCGTGCCTAGATCCTGATGTTAAACATTTTTTTACTTTTTGCACTCAAACAATTTCTCTTTCAAAACTTTCCACATTCCATCTGCAGATTTTCCACTGAACACCTCACTCCAGTTAGTTTTATATAGTAACTGTTTTGCTTCCCTATAATCTGTAATTAACCTTCTGTTGACTGGCTTATATTTCAGTTTAGCAGAATTCTCTAGCAACAAATTAACCTTAATAACCCCATGATCACTGCACATCAATGGTGGTAAAACTTGACTTGAAGTTACAGTCATTTCTTTGAGAACACAAAAAATATCTAGTATATTCCATCCCCTGGTACTTTTTTTTTTACAATCTGAAGCATTTGTTGTTCCTGAATATACTCTGTGAATAATTTGTTGAATCAATATTATTCCAGTCTGTTTCTAGTAAATTTAAGTCCCCAGCTAATATTATTCTTCCCTCCTGTGTTTCATGCAAGAAATGTGTGAATTCCTCTAGATCATCTGCACTTGACTTTGGTGGTCTATACACTCCAGCAATTGTTATATGTTCCAGGTTTGTATTTATTGTCACAGTTACACAGTCTATAATATTGGTGTTATCACTGAACGTGTAATAATCACAGGTCTCATAGCTATCCATATCATAACACCTCCTCCTGATTTTTTGTTAGAATGTCTGTTGTAGTAAAAACATTTATACCCTGTCAGAATTGGTTTTCAGTCATTGTTCTTTAAGCATGTTTCACAAACAATAACAAATTCAATCTTGTGGGAACGTAGCAAATTTTCTAATAAAAAAACTTTATTATTAATGCTTCTAGCATTAACAACCATCAGATATATAGCAAATGTTGCTATCTGTGAACTGTAGCATTTTTGACCTGGCAAAAATCCTGGTTAGAGTCTGTCAAATATTGTAAAATATCTGCTGCAAAAATTATCTTCCCTGATCTAGACAAATGTACACCATACTGTCTGAACACGTGTGCCAAAAGAAGGCTTGGATGCTCTACACATTTCCATTTATTTAAAACAGGACATTTTTTCCATGTAGGTGTTTATCTAAAAAATCTTTTCATTCACAGTGACCTGATTATCCTCTCTATAGGTGATTTGTGAAAAATATGTCCTAACACCAGTACAAGCTATACAATCTCGGAGGGGTGTCAGTTCCCCACAAACAGGGAGAGAATCTTTGTTGGTGACATAATTTGTACCAACATGAATAAAAACAGATCCATACTTCCTTACATTAAGGTGTTCCAAGGCTTGTTTCACATCTTCTGTTTTTGCTGCTGGCAAGCATAACACTACTCAATGTTCATTATCATCTCTGCAAATATAAGTATCAGTTCCTCTAATAACTGAATCTCCAATTACAAGAATATCTTTTCTGACCATCTCTGAAGAATCTTCTGCTTCTAATACAGTCATTTCTGCTCTATCAATTGTTACAAAGGATAGATCTTCATCACTATTAGTCTTTTTAATTCCACTGTTTTCATTGCTTATTAAATTCTCATCCAGCTGGCATTGTAAAGCCACAGCTTGAGCCATGTAGTCAACATCTGTCTTTCTCTTCTTTTTTCCTTACAGTAATGTTCTTCAATCCTTCCACATTCAGTTTTGATTTCTTCCTTTTCACCTGCCCCTTGCCTCTTTTTTCTACCTTTTCCATTGGAAAGGTGATGCCTTTTCCTGTAGACTGAGGTTTTTCTGATAGACAGATATCTTAATTCCGTGTCACCAGTGTGCTACATAACAAAACAGAATCCTTTTTACTAAGTATTCTCTTTCCTTTACAGTCATTACTTGGTTTCTTTTTCTTCCTTGTTATTTGTTGAGAATTTTTTCCTTTCTTTTTTGTTTCCTTCTAAACAAACTGGATCCTCAGATTGCTGAGTACTTGCATCCACAATTCCAATGTTCTCAGGTGCATCATCTTATTTCATAGGGGTTGAATGTTCTTTGCAGAAAATAGATGCATCATTTCCTAAATCTGTTCTATTTGTTCTATGCCTAACATTATTTAGTTCATCAGTCCAGTCATTAATATATGATGCAACAGTTCTCCAAGCCATGCTATTTGCACATGTGCAATCATCATCATTAAGTCGATATTTGCTTCTAACAATGGTAAGCAAATCCTCCAACATTTGACACGAGGAACAAAGATCACCAGTATTATCAGCTGTTACCTTTAAATATGCATAGCATTTATTACACTGTGCAAGAAGATACTTGTGCTTTAGCAAATCTTTAATTGCATACTCATTTAAGGAATCCATATTCAGCTTTAAATGAATAAAATATTGCAAAGGAAAAAAATTACACAAAGTCAGTAGCAAAGAATTCAAAGGAACTTAAATAAACTTCTATGACAAAAATTATACCAGCAATATCCAACTAAATAATAAAATACAATAAAGTTGTTTTGACCATACAAGTTCTACCAGCCAGACAGAAGTTTTAATTTCTTTACGTCACTATAGCTCGCAGCCACACCTCCTTTTAACAATAAAAATAAATAAAACTGCTCCAGTCAACTCCACAACAAACCACAAATCAAGGCTGAATTGTTTAGATATGCTCAGAACTTTCCTCTCTGCAGTCTGTATAAATTTATAGCTGTCTAGGCCCCTTGGGGTGGCTAGAGCTTCCCTGTCTAAAACCTATCCCTTTCTAACAACCAGCAATGAAACTAAAGGTAAAACAAAACATGAATCAAAGTAAAGCTTTTTAATAAGCAGTCTCTTCCTACCTACAAACAGTTAAAAATAGTGATAACAAATGCAATATAAATTCAAATGAAACTGCTCTTACCAGTCAACTCCACAATAAATCACAAACCAAGACAGGATTGTTTAGATATTCTCAGAATCGCTTTGTGTGTGTGTGTGTGTGTGTGTGTGTGTGTGTGTGTGTGTGTGTGTGTGTGTGTGTGTGTGTGTGTGTGTGTGTGTGTGTGTTTGGGTGTATGCTAGGACACAGCTTTGACAGATGATGTAGCACTCTACTGCGATCTCATGGACTGGTCCATGGCATAGGCAAGAGATGGATGCACTGACTGTACATGTCATTGCCCATGAGGGAAACTTCTCCTGGGCAGGCCAGTGGCATGATCCACACCATGCTTGAAGAAGGAGTGCTCCATGAATATAAATGGTAGGTCATGCTACAGGTGGTCTTCAAAGAAACACTGCATCTAAGTGTTTGATCACTTTAGGCTGTAGTGCCTTCAACTGGGCCCCCCTTCAAATACTAGTGTCCTCACAAGAGAAGTAAGTGAACCAGCCATGGGAAGTGCATTGGTTGTGATGTGAGGCTGCACAGGGGCAACTACTATATGCAGATATCCTGCATCACATGCCTATGATGTTGCACAAGTGGCCCATACATTTCCAGTGGTCACTGCAAAGACCACATATGACCTCAAATAGCTCAGCTATGCCTGTGCTGGTGTCTGCCTATCCCTGCATTCTTGCCCTGTAAAAATGCTAGTTAGCATCCATGGGCACACTCTTCTTGGGAACTAGATGGTATCAGTGAGATGCCTGGTCACCAACACACCATTCTCTGATGTCATTCTCATGCTCTAGGGAGTTTATGACAACCAACAACTCAACTCTGAAATGTTTAACCTCCTCCTTGCTAGACCTGCATACCATAATCCAAGATTCCTTTTCTGCCCCTGTTGAGCAGAGCCACAGAAGTGATCCCCGGGGTGAATTTCCTATCTCCCATCCAATCATCAAGATTTTTCTTGAAGAGTGCTAATGAGGAGCTTTGTTTGATATAGATAGGTAGTTTATTCCAGAGTATGGGAAGTCTCTGGAACAGGAATCTATCCCTCCAGCATGTCCTGTTTATTGTGGTGACAAGGTTTAGATCCCTAGAGCATGTAGCTCAGATGGATTAGGATTTCTTTAAGTGGAGCATGTCCTACAGCTCTGGGTTTGACATAGCTGTGTATGTTAGGCAGAGATTGCCTCTGAGTAGGCGATATGTGATGGAGTAAAGCTGGAGTTTTTTGAGACGGTCTATGTAGGGCATCTGTTTGAGGCCGGTAATCCACTTTGTGAAGTATTTCTGCGGCCTTTCCAGTTGTTGCAGATGTCTTGTGAGGTACATACCAAAAGGGGTGTTGTACTCTATAATGGGTCTAATGAGTGACAAGTAGAGGGGAACAATGACCTCTTTTTTCCTGGATGAGAAACCGTTTGTGATGAGGTGTGCCATGTAGAAGGATTTCCTGACTACTGTGGCGATGTGAGTATCAAAGGAGAGACTACTGTCCAACTGTGTCCCAAGGTCTCTTATCACACTTTCAGTGTTAATTAGACTACCGCCTATGTGGTAGTTCAAGGGTACAGAGTTTTTAGCAAAAGGGATGACAATGCACTTTTTGGCATTGCACTTGAGGCCATGGCTTTAACACTAGGCATCTGTCTCAGTGAAGCCCTTTTGTAGGCTGTCCACATCATTAGGAGTTTTGATTATGGCTCCTAGTTTGCAGTCATCTGCGAACTTCATTGGCCAAAGACCTTCTGTGTTAGCCTGTATTTCATTGAAGTAGATACCAAACAGGAGAGGACCCAGGACTGAACCCTGTGGTACTCCACTTGTCACTGGTCTGAAGTTGGATTTGGTGTCTGCTACTTTTACAGTGTGGATTCTGTCTGTGAACCAGATGGCAACCCATCTTGTGACATAGGGATTTATACCTAGTTTAGTGAGTTTATATATAATTCCAGAGTGGGGGATGGTGTCAAAAGCCTTGGCAAGATCTAGATAGGCTGTGTAAACCACCTTACCCTCATCTACAGCTTTGGTGACTGCTTCAAATAAGTCTATCAGGTTTAGGAGACATGATCTGCCTTTTACAAACCCAAACTGGGCAGGGTCCAGAGTTTGGAGATTACCAATGTTATTGCTTATAAGTTCCATGATGATACATTCCATAGCCTTGCAGGCCAGGCTCATCAGGATAATGGGGTGGTAGTTCACTAGGTCCGTGATGGCTCCCCCTTTGTGGAGTGGGAAACTGTTGCTGGGCGCCATTCAGTGGGCACAAAGCCTGAGGTGAGGCTATGATTGAACGTGGTACTTAGGTAGGGTGCCAGTTCATTCTGTAGTTCATGTAGAACACAGCCTGGGATGTTGTCAGGTTCCATGGATGCTGTATTCTTGGCTTTGGAGAGTGTGTTTTTTACCTGTGTAGCCGTGATTACAGGAACTTTGCATTCTTCCTGTATAGAGATTGGCCCTTTAGGGGATGAGAGGGGGGTAAAGTTATCACTGAACCTATCTGCCAGGATTTTGGCAATATCAGTTGATTCTGTATATTTAGTGCCATTGTGCTGTAACTCAGAGCAGATCTGAGTGTTGCCATTGAGATTCTTGACATAGCTATAGAATGCTTTGTGGTTGTCTTTAGAATCTGTGGTGATTTTGTTTTTGTAACTAGCTTTGGAGGATTTTATGAGGGATCATAGTCTCTTACTGAGGCTGACCAAGGAGTTCCTCCAATCATGGGATTTTACTCTTTTTTGCAACAGTCTCTTTCTTTTGTTGTAGAGTTTGTTTATGGCAGGGGACCACCAGATTGGCTTCCTTTATTTGGAGGATAGCATCTTGGTTCTGTTAGGGATAGCATGATACATGCACTTGTGTAAGTGCTTATAAAGTGCATTTGTGTAGGATTCAGCAGTCGTACCTCTATTGTCCATCTGCATGGGTGTTGTGAAGTTTGCCACTTCTGTCTTAAGAAGTGTGAAGTTGGCTTTGGAGCAATTTTTTACGGTGGTTTCCCTAATGGGGGGTGAGGGTGGGATGTGGATGTCTATTGTGATTAGCTTGTGGTCGGATCTGACCAATGAGGAATTAACCTCTGGTGTGGAACACCAGTTGCCCATTTTGGCAATGACCAGGTCTAGGATATTGCTGCCCCTGGTGGGGGTGTGGATAAGTTGATCCAAGGCATTGGAATTTATGAATTCCAAAAAACGTTGAGCACAACAGTTGGTACATGAGTAGTTTTCCCAGTTAATGGTGGGGACCGGGGTCTCTTTCTCTTGAAAGATGGATTAACCTTTTCCTGCTCAACAAATCTAACATTTTTTTGTAACCCAAAAGGTTTGCCTCTCTCATAGTCCATGAGGTCTCAGTTACATGTATGGGTCTTTTTGGCTTTGAGCTGTTGCTCTAAAGTAAGTAAATCCTTAGCCAATTCGTTAAGATACTTGTCAAAAAAAGATTCCCCTTCAAATTGTCTAACCTCCTCACATATGGCTTTTACATCAAGAATTAATTTATTAATTGTGCACTCATAATATGGACTAAGGACATCAACAAAGGCCATGGATGCCTTATGTTGGGCCTGAGCCCATTCCTCAAGTAACAGATCGGCCAAGCTGACCAAAGGCGGAAGATGAACCCTAAGACCTCGGAGAGAAATTCCCCATGCTTTGTATGCCTTAAAAAGCTTGAGATGCCAAACATTGGTTCTAAGAGACTTCATGCGCTTGGCTAATTTAAGAAAGGATGATGAACATATATTTTCAGGATCATTTTGGCCCAATGTAGAATTATCTGAGGAGGTTTGTCCCAATCCAAACACATTCAGGTCACCCCTATCTGCAGAGAGACCTTGCAAAAGTTTTATAAGGTCCATGGTATCTAAAAAACAGACCAACATTTATTAATTATATAATCGAGTAACCCACATTCAAAAGCAAAAAGAGGGTAAACTAAACAATACAAAAAATCTCAAATGTAATATAAACTTTAATCTCAGAGTATATAATGACACTGTTCACCATTGCAAGCAGTAATGAATGACTCTTGTTCAACACCAGATCATGATTTTACATGACAAACCCTAATACTGTATAAAATAGAATCACATTATGTTGAGCAAATATTCACCCAAAATATCAAAATACCATAATTATAAGTCGTAATGAATGCATGGTATAATGCCTATCTCCTAATAAAAAACCTGAAATCATTCAAAAAATAAATAAACAGCAGGAAGTTATAGACCTTATTCCAAAAGAGAATTGTTTCAAAAAATTGCCATAACGATAATAAACAAAAAGCCTTGCAGTTTAATAAATGTCCAATGAAACTGCTTAAATGAGTATCAAACCCAGTCCACTAGGCCTCAACAAAATAAGGCCTATATCAACAAAGACTATATAAAGGCAATCAAAATCAGCCTAAAGTGTCAAATGTTGATTTACAACAGTCTTCACCACAAAGTATTAATTATTCCAATAAGTGCCAGCTGATGGTAGGGCATAAATCAGTTCAGGACAAAAGAGTTAATATAGCATCCCATAGTACCTGATACTAGTCAAAAGGAGCACAATGTAAGGCAACAAAACAGCCCCACAAAAAGAATCACCATCCACCATCCACGGCCCAAACTGCAAAGATTCCGCTGTGAAAACGCTGAAAAAAGAAAACTGAACATGTTAGATCCAAAAATAATGGGACTGTTCCAATAAAAAGTCCAAAGGCCGACTTTCATCACTACTGCTGGTCCCATTATCACCAAATGTTCTCATAAAGCCACTCCAAAGTCAACCCAAGCAAAAAACAGTGTCCTTTAACCTTGAATTAGGTCGACATTTGTCGCTACCTGAAAACAGACACAAAAATGGCCATAATCCACGTCAGTGAGTGTTAAGCAAGTTAACATCCACAGGAGAACCATAAAAGGCACACAAGAGGAAATCCTTGACTTGTGGTGTTATGGTATAGTCTGCTAGAACAGATGAAAGATGAAAGCAGTTAACCACAAATGTTTAAATGTAAATAGAGTTGCGTACACAGGCATCAACGTACAAAGAAACCAAGGGAATGGTGTAAACCCAGTAAAACATTTAGTCTTTACTGATGCCTAGAACGTGGAGAAGGAAGAAAATAAAACTTGAAAAAAGAAAAGCTGGCTTTGATGACTGTGAACATGAAGTATTACTGAAATATGAATGCTACTGAGACAAAATGTATGGAGAAATGTCAGAAGAAGAGCAAAACACTGATGGAGGCTTTTGAAAAAGGAACAGAAAACTGAGAGTTAATCTTTATTGCTACATTGACTAAGCATGGGAAGGTGGTATACAGTTTGTGAAAGCTTTCAACTCTTATGCTGGCAAAACCGAAGAACTGAAAGTAATAAGGAAGCAAAACAACAGCATGCTCCTATACCGACAATACAGGAGACATTCTAATTGAAACAAGTAAATCATGAAAATAAAGCTCCAAGGAAGAATATTTTGATTATACATATTCTAGTGAAGGGGTTCAGGATTTTATAGCTTATGTACAAAACAAGTTGGACAAATGGAATTGGTCACATGTAAGATAAATAAGAATAGACAGAGCATGTAGACTCTTTGTACCTGTGTCATGAATGACCATTAAGCAGCCAAGACATATATTGTTTCACATTGTGATACTTATGGTTAAAGCTAAGATCTTCTCTCTGTTCTGACACCCAGATAAGGGATTTAATATTGGAGATGAGTATGTTACCTTTAACAATGATTATAATGTACATACAAAGCAACAGAGGGCACAGTTTCTAGGTCCTATGAAAGAGTGTAAACTGATGAACTGAAAAATTGGTATACTTTATCCATCAGTTTCCAGAGTGCATTTCCCAAGCAGATTGAAGTCTGTTGTTCATAGGTCAGTACTAAGCTAACTGCCCTTGCGAGCCATTGTAAGCCTAGCCAATTATCCCTTGTGAGACTCAAACCCTGCACCTTATGTTTGTAAGGCAAACACCTTAACCATTAGGCCAACCTCCCAACAGAGAAAATGATTTATGGTTTAAAATGTCCCTGTAAAAAAGTTGTAGACTCACAGGAAAATTTATCAGATGTTTAAGAAAATTAATTATTGCAGAGTGATAAAAAATGGAATGAATACTCATCAGTGGATGAAGCATGTATAACCAGACACTGAAAATGGTGAAAATATATGCATTTAATAAACTGAGACCTTTTCAGAGGTCGAGTCAACAAGAGTTTCCTAGTTTCAGAATACATATGTTACAGCAACAGAAAGCAGCAAGCAGCATGGAGAAAAGCCCTGAATGAAGAGCTGATACTTACATTGCATATTGCTGAACTGCCTGTCAGAGCCAGATACAACACTAGATTACCTAGGCTGTTGCTTATGGCTTGCTGGCTTGCAGGGGGGCACTAGCTTTGGGAGGGCCCACTGACTGTGGGACTGCCACAAAATTTGCATTTTTTCTTTAAGAATGCATTTGCATTCAAGATATATTTCGTCTTTAAGGATACACACAAAGTGCATCCGTGGTAGCGTATGACACATGAACATTTAAGCTGAGCTCAGGATTTTTATTACGGGTGGTCCATTATTATGGAGGATAATGAGTAAATTTGGATGGAAAGGTTAGAAGATGTGTGTGTGTGTGTGTGTGTGTGTGTGTGTGTGTGTGTGTGTGTGTGTGTGTGTGTGTATCTTTCCTATGTCAAAACTGTGTATATAGTTTCTATGTGTTTTTTGCTTAATCATATAGAATTCCTGTGTTTTTGCTTAATTAATTTGTTACCTTTCTAGCCTCATTTGCACCAGATGTTTTTGTTGCTGGACAAACTGTACACATTATTATAGCCAAACAGCTCTGAATTGGGACATTTCTTTCCAGAGCTGTAATCTTTACCCACTACTTCATTCTGTAGGTTGCCATATAGAAAGCAACTTATAACCCCCACACACACACACACACACACACACTATAAAGTCTATTCCATATGGAGAATTCCTCGGGGTAAAAAGGTTATGTAATAACCTAATAGATAAGGAAAGAGAAATGGAAGAAACTTTTCACAAGTTTTGTGGGAGAGGATATCCAGTAGAAGTGGAACAGGGGTTGGAGAAAGTGTTAAATTGGAACCAGAAAAAAGGTAATATACAGGGAAAGAAAGAAAATAGGAAAGAACAGGAATGCATATATTTTACATCAGCATATTCAGTATTTTCAGAGGTAGTAAAAGAACAAGTAAAATATTCTTGGACAAGATTAAAGAGGGAAGTTGAATTTTTACAAAATAAGAACATCAGCTTCTCCTTTAGAAGAGGTAGAAGCATAAAAGATTTTTAAGTACATGGGAAGTTTAGTATGCCTTCTACAGGGTTAGTTTTATCACCGGAAATGTTAGGCACATTTTCATGTGGAAAATGCAGCCTATGTAAGTTTGCAGTAAAGGAATTTACATATATCAATGGAAAAAAAATTCAAGCAAGAGGCATATATAGTTGTAATACAGAGAAAATGATTTATGGTTTAAAATGTCCCTGTAAAAAAGTGTTATGTGGGAGAAAGTAAAAGACAATTTGCATGCAGGTTCAAAGAACATATAAGAGACATTAGGAAAAGTAAATTGTCTAGCCCAGTAGCAGTTCATTTTAAGGAGTTTCATAATAGTAACCCAGAGGGGTTACAAGCAACAATTTTAGAAAAAGTAGAAACTAATGAATTGATGATTGATCAACATATAAAAAATGTATTAAGAAAAAAAGAGACCATGTTGATTCTTAAGTCTGACACTATGAGCCCTAGAGGTTTGAATCAAGAATGCACTTGAAGTGATTGTTGTAATGTAATTAAGTAAATTAAAAGCCGAAAGAAGAAGAAGAAGAAGAAGAAAAGGAAGAAGTAATTGATTAATTGTTTTATTGGATAATGAAATAATTTACAAAGTTTAAAAGTATATAAATTCAGGTTTCAGTGTGTATGATTATACTCTGTTAAAGGCTTCTCACAGCCGAGGCGGTAGAGAATTACTGTGTATATTAATAAAAAACAACTATTTTTGGACTACTGGCCAGTTTTGTGTGGTATTTGTTCAGGTATTTGCTGCTCTATCTGTGGTTAATAAACTTATAAATCCCACTCGCCTTTTTTAGACCTAAAACCAGTTTTGACATGGATTTCAAATGGCTGGAATACCATGTCATGCTAGTAATCATTAATGTGCTTACCTAAGTAGCATGGAAGATTCTATTTCCAGGAGGCTTTCTGAGGCCGTGTGCACATCAAAGTGTTGCTTTGCGTCATAGCTTTCTCAACAGAGAAATACTGGAAGAATGAATTACCACAGGAGATGTTAGAACTAATGTGTAAACATATAACAGACTAACCCATGTTTTTTACTATAGCAAATTACATCCAACAGGGTTGTCTGAGATACTTGAAAATAAAACTTCCTATAGCAATAACCCACGCCTGGGTGTGGGTAATGCTGGATTTACCCACGGTTGGCATGGTTTGGTGACCAAACAAAGACAACCGTGGGTAAATCCAGCTTTACCCACACCCAGAAGTGGGTTATTGCTATTATAAAATGACATTATTTAAGAAAAGAAATAATTACTTTTCTTAAATAATGGCATTGTATAATGCCTTTTTGCTGCCCTTCCGCTGCTGTCTGGTGTTCTGCGGCAGTTCTGATGTACTGCGCATGCCTACACAGTACATCAGAGCTGTGGGCAAAAGCAACGGAGAACGCAAGATCTCCGTTGCTTTTTATCTCGCTATGTTAAATGGATTAAACATGGCGAGACAGCTTTAAAATAAACAACGGAGATCTCCGTTGCTTATTTTAAAGCTGTCTCGCTATGTTAAACTCATTTAACATAGCGAGACAGGTTAAAAGCAACGGAGATCGCAAGATCTCCGTTGCTTTACTAATGTCGCTATGTTAAAGGAGTTTAACATAGCGAGACAGCTTTAAAAAGCAACGGAGATCTGCGTTGCTTTTTAAACCTGTCGCTATGTTAAACTCTTTTAACATAGCGAGATTAGTTTTATACTAACGGAAAAAGTCCGGGCGACCGGACCTTTTTCCGTTAGTATATTGAGGGATTTACAACGGGCACGCTGGTTGGGCTGGCCAATCAGCGTGCACATTTTGGAGAAGGCATTGTATAATAGTCTATAATGATTCACTAATTCTGCCTTAAGTTACACGTGGTAAAGCTAAATCTATTTCCTTCACTAGTTCCAGTGATACTAGATATACTATCCTTTGCACTGCTGTTCTTATGTTGACATATAAACTTGAAACTGCTATTATACTGGTAAAAAAATGTTTCTTGAATAGCTACTCTTGCAAAATCAGAAGACACAATAACCCCCTCCACCTGTATTCTAAAGTGAAATCTGGTGGGGTGGTCATCAGTGCTTGCGTAGAACGAGGGTTGTGAGGAGAGGTCTCTCCAGTTCAATACAACACACACAGACTGCTGGCTTTGGTGGGGGGGCACTGACTGGGGGC
This sequence comes from Protopterus annectens, assembly GCF_019279795.1. Lineage (NCBI taxonomy): Eukaryota > Metazoa > Chordata > Ceratodontiformes > Protopteridae > Protopterus > Protopterus annectens. Next base: position 1,510,745,795 of record NC_056733.1, read on the forward strand.
TGCTACAAAATTTACATTTCTTATTTAAGAATACACTTTGCATTCACAACACATTTCTTCTTTAAGGATGTGTGGAGAATGTGCTCTTAGTAGCATCTGGTGAATGCACATTGGTGCAGATAGACAAGTTAGTAAACGTAGAGGGGGTGTATGTGTGTGTGTGTGTGTGTGTGTGTGTGTGTGTGTGTGTGTGTGTGTGTGTGTGTGTGTGTGTGTGTGTGTGTGTGTGTGTGTGAGATGCCATAGTTTGGCATACCAGGTTGCTTAACTTATTATTCAGGCTCAACCCGTTTCTTGATTACAACAGACTATAGCCTGAAAACTCTACACCAGCTACCAAACTGTTATCAAGGAGTGCTGAGTCTCTCTGTGTTTTCAAACAATGTTGAGATCCAGTATATTTTCAAGGACTGTTGAGTTTCTGTATATATTCAAATAATGTTAAGTTTCTGTACATTTTAAAAGAATATTGAGTTCCAGTCCATTTTTAAGGATTGTTGAATTTCTGTGCATTTTCAAAAAATGTTGAGTTTCAGTGTATTTTCAAATAATGTTGAGTTTCAAGAAAAGAGAAATTTACTGTTGCTCATGCTAAGTCTGTTTTCAATATGTAATTGTGTTGTTTAGCAAATGGCCATCATCATACTTGTGTGGTATAATTTAAAAGAAGTGTTATTAGCACCACAGGTAGCATACTTGCCTTTGGTGCAGAAGGCTGTGTGTTCTACTCCCATGCAATGTAGATAGAGAACTGAAATGCCCTTTAAGGGGGGATGGGGGTGCTGCACCCCTGCGTGTCTCCTCCTTTGGATGAGATGCCTAGTAACTATGAATTTGTTACCATGTTGAGAGCCATTCCCTATTGCAACATTTACAGCTTACCATTTTTTTAAATCTAACATGGACAATTTTATTCTTCAAGGGCAGCAGGTACTAAATTTGTGGATGAAACACTGAAATGTAAAGTTGTTTGCCAGCAGAAACATCTTCATTAGTTATAGATCCCTTTAATGTGAAATTATCCTGGTTCTGAACGTTATGTGAAAAATGTACAATACAGTTGTGGGGAATTTCATTCAATTAAATGGTTATATTCATACAATGGTTAATACAATAAACAACAAGTTGTTTGAGAACAGAATATAGAAAGGAGTTGTTGTAAGCTTGCTCAGTAAGATCAAAATGGAAAGCTACACAGGGTCTGAACAGATGCCTATCCAAGACCTGTGTGAATGGGCCTGGAGAAGGTTTTTGAAGTTATTCTTGTTTTCTGTGGTCCTAATATCGAGTGGGATGGAATTCCATGATTTTGCCACAGAAGTAGAGTAGAGGCAGTCACCAGAGCTATTTTTGCTTTTGGTTATGTCCACTAGTGCTTTGTTGGTGGATCTTAGTAGGCAGGTGTTGGAATAGATGTTCAGTAGGCCATGTAGTGAAGGAATTTTACTGGGATCATATAGGATTTGGTGGGCTGTTGTAAGCTGGTTATATGGGAACAGGTTAGGTAATTTTGGCCAGGATAATTGCTTGATTGCTAGGCAGTGATGTTAATTGAAAGGTGATTCAGTTGCAAACTTAGCAATTTTATTGTAGCAAGTGCTTAGTTTATTTAATTTAATTTTTTTAAATGCAGTGGTGAAGCAGTAGCATTGTCACCTCACAGCAACAGGCTCTCCAGTTCTACTCTCAGCTGAGCTGCCTTCTGTGTGGAGTCTGCATATCCTATCTGCATTTGTGTGGGTTTCCTCTGGGTACTCTGGTTTCCTCCCATGTTACAAAGACATGCATCTGGACCATTTTTCCCTGGGCGTCCACTGATAATTGGCTTCACTCCAAGTTGGACTTTCCAGTTAACAGATGAAAATACAAATAAATAAATACATTTCTGATTTGTTAAGGTTGATGCATATGGGAGAGGCATAGAGAAGGGTGGAGACTAGCAGGGTTCTTGTAATGGTAGCTTTACTGTTGTTGGTGAGGTATTTTCTGCATCTATATAGGGTACTGAGTTTTTATGGACTTTTTTATTGTCTGTGCAATATGCATATAAAATTTCATCTTGTGATCAATGATAACACATTCTAGTTTGGTGTTTTGGATGGTTTACTATCAAAATGTCAATCGCCCCTTGCCGACACCACTAACGCGAACTCCGAACTGCGATTGTTGATAATGTTGAACACCGATATTCTGAAATGCATAATCTTGCCTCCCTTTTGACCCATGGTAACATTTGTTTTGTGGTGTAGCAGTCAGAAATGTCGACGTTTGGTGTTTTTTGTCGATATCTTGAGGAATCGGCATTACGGCTTTCACATAAAGGAGTCGACAGTATGTACATTCAACGATGGGCGATTGACATTTTGATAGCAAACCGTTTTGGACAGGTGTAATAGGGATGTTGTTAGCTGAGTATTTTATGAATGGAGGTAAGGGGATTGAGGCTCTTATGGGATGGAATATCATTATCTGGGTGTTTTGGGGGTTAAGTATTAGTTGAGAGTTGGATAACCAGGATTCAACAGCAGCAAAAGATTATTGTGTCAGTTTTTGTAGTTCAGGGAGTGATGTAGCAGAATAGATTAGGGTAGCATTATCAGTGCCCTGAACTAGAGTGGCATGCAGGGTAGATTTGTGAAGTTGGTTGATAAATATGTTAAAGAGGAGAGGACTGAGGATGGATCCTTGTGGGACCCCCAAGGTAACAGGTAGGTGGGGAGACAAGGAATTTTGCTATTTAACTGCCTGTTGGCAGTTAGATAGATAGTTCTGAAACTAGGCTAGAGTGGAGTGGCTTAGACTAAGACTGGAGAGAGAGCAGTTAGGAGTTTGGGATGGGAGACAGTATCAAAGGCCTTGGATAGATCTAAGAAGACAGAGGAGACCAGGTTGTCATTGTTCCGGTGTTGATTTACAGTACTGATAAAGCTAAGCAGGGCTGTGGTAGTACAATGACTAGGAAGGAATCCATGTTGGGTGATGGTCAGGAGTTTGTTAGTAAGGAAATAGTTCATTATTAGGGAATGTATACCTTTTTTGAGTATTTTAGCCAAGGGAGTTAGGATGGCAATTGGGTGGTAATTAGATAATTCTACTGAGTTGCCACTTTTGTGAAGTGGTATCGTATGTGAGATTTTCCACAGAGAAGGAATGCATTGTTCAGATAAACAGTGACTGATTAGCAGGAAAATGGGATATGAGATGGCTTTGGCTGCAATCTTGAGGTATTCTGCAGATAATTTATAAGCAGCAAGGGTTATGGGTTTATGTTTATTCAGATATTTATATATTGAGCTAGTTGGGACAGGTTATAAGGAGAAGCTGTTTTGGTCTACAGGTGAGGATGATACATTTGGATATGAAGTAGGAGAATTATTATTAGTGAGGGCTAGAATGGATTTGGTGAAGTATTCATTGAATTGAGCGGCAATATTATTGGTGGTGGTATTGATGTTTGGGGGAGGAGTGCTGGTCTGTCCTGGTTGCAGAATTTTATTGATAGCAGCCAAGAACTTTTGTGGGTTAGTTTTGTGTTTAGAATGGATGTCTGTATAGTGGTTCCTTTTATCTATCCTAATCTGTTTTTTTTTTTATTTGTTCCTTATTTCCAGGTATGCTTGTCTATTAGTTTGTGTTTTATTGTGACACCATGAGTCCCAAGATTTATCTCTTTGTTTTAGACATAGTCGGGTATCTTTGGTAGGCCAGGTGGCATAGTTCTTATAGTTCTGATAGGGGCAAGATTATTTAGAATGTTAAGGAAAGTGTTGTTGAAGTATTCTACACCACTATCCAGGGAGAGAAAAGAGAGTGGTCTCCAATTGTATTGATTTAGTCCAGATATGTAGTCTTGGGTTTTGAAGTTCTTTGTATATTGGATTTGTTGGATGATGGTGGATTTTATTGGGTTCACAAGGTGTCTTATTACAAATGTGTCAAGGTGATCACTGAGGGTGTCTGGGAGGGAACAGGGGAGGTAGGATTGAGATGGCCAGTTAGTGAGGATTCAGTCTAGGATGGACTCCTTTTTAAATGCTTTATCTACTCAGGTTGGGGATTGCATTAATTGAATGATGCCATGTATGTTGATGTGGTTGCTGGAGCAGGATAAGTCTCAGGAAGACCAGTCAGTATTTAAGTCGCCCAGTATGATTGTTTCTTGGAGGAGGTTTTGAGATGCCCAGTGTAGAATTGATTCTACTGTATTAATCTTGTTCCCGATGGGTATATAGGTACCAATTATATGCAGCTGTTTTTTATTGATTTTTAGCTTGGTGAATAGTGTTTCTGCATTATTGAACTTTGGTGGGTTGTTGTGAAATATATCAATGGTGAGGCTATTTTTGAATAGTAGTGCAATACCTCTACCTCTTTTGGGTGACCTGTCTTGTCTAAGAACATTATACCTGGGGAGAACAAATTCATTATCATTGAATTGTGGTTTTAGCCAGGTCTCTGTAAGAACTATGTCAAGGGAGTAAAGGGCCATAGTGGTGTGTAGTTTTGATATTTTATTTAGTTTGGTTCTTAAATTTATGTTAAGTATTAGGAGGTCAGTGGGTTTCCTGGGGGGGTTAGAATGTTACACATCTGGTTGCAGGGGGGAGTTGTTGTTTGTAAGGCCAGGATTTGGGTGTACATTACCACTGAATAGGAGTTGGGATGCTATATAAATGAAAGATTTTAGATATTTTGTTATAAATGCATTGTATTTTGTGGAAATGTGGGTGCTTAGTTGGTATGGGGGTACTGCGTATGGGGCAAGCTTGAAATTTGAGAGGTTGTAAAGTTATGGTGATATTAGTAATAAGGCTGGTTTGTCTTCTGTAGGGATTGGGCAGGTGGGGGATTTAGTTTGAGAATTTGGGTTAATAATGTCCTGGTAGGAGGTTACTTGTGCTATAATAGTAAGGCTTATGACTATTATAAAGTTTATGGACAGCATCCTGTCCCAAGAAGGTGAGGGTAAAAGAAGAGAATCTATGTGGGTATGTTGCAGGAGTGGGTAGAGTTTAGGTACTGTTTTGTTTCTGGATGTTGTGTTTGGAGTAGGGAGGCTGGGTGGGGGGTTGGTTTAGAGAGACTACAGAATATGGTTAATGTGTGAGTGAGGGGAGTGTGTGTGAGTATAGATGCGCTTACAGTGAGATAGAGACTAAGCTATAGTTGGATGAGACTGGGTAGGAGAATGGCTTATTAGTTATATAGTTAGAGTGAGAGTGAGGCTACTGGGGGTGGCCTGTTAGTTATGAAGTTAGAGTGAGATTGAGTATATCAGGGGTGGCTTGTTAGTTATGAAGTTATAGTGAGTGTGAGGCCACAGGGGAGTGGCTTGTTAGATATAAAGGTCAGCAGCCTGAGGGTGGGTGGGAATGGGGGTAGGATAGGGGAGTGGAATGAGCCCAAGCATAGTGAGGCTAACCAGAGAAGGTTGAGCCAGGACATATGTTTAAAAATCCGTCACCTCATTTGTATGGCGACAAAGGCTAATATGTAATCCCTTTATATTTCTTTATACAGCAAGTGCAAAACAATGAAAAGTAATAGAGAAATGAAGAGTAAAAGGGGTGAGGAGGAAGAAAATATCAAGGTAAAGATATACTGTATAAAGAGAGAGGGCCAGGGTCTGTTTGGAGAGGCAGTTAAGAGTCTATATATATATATATATATATATATATATATATATATATATATATATATATATATATATATATATATTTTTTTATATACATATATATATATATATATATATATATATATATTTTATATACATATATATATATATATATATATATATATCTATAAGTCAAACTGCTAAAAGGACAAGGGGGGGTCACAGTAGTGTGCACATTGTATAGTGATCATGCTTTGTTTAAGGGGGAATGTGATACAAAGTAACCAGAAATATTTATTTAGTGTGAGAACATCATTTCACCATTTTAGTTTCCACTGAAAAATTCTATTTTACACTGAGCATATAGTCAGTTCAAAAGTTTTAATACTAGGATGCCATTTTTACCCTGGTAAATAATGAAACTTTACTGTCCACTTTCTGATGCCCATTAAAAAATCCCAACCAAACAATAATATTTTGAAAGTGAATGATGTAAGCCAGAAAATTTCTCTTCTACATACACCATTTCTAGTTGATTTTTCACTATTGGAAATTTGATAAGAGATTTCTAATTAATATTTAAAATGTAATTTTAACTTGGAATTTTGAATTTAGTTAAAGAGCAATGAGAATGGATTGAAAAAGGGTAAAATAAGGAAAGAGATGGGAAGTTAAGTTATCCAGCAACTGAAGTATAAGGGAGGAGAAACTGGCATAAAGAGACTGGTTGTCATATCATAGCAAGTTTGAGTCAGGTTTTATCAACATATGATACAACTGACTGACCGATGCTTAGAAAATAGAATCATCTGGCAAATATTAATCCATTTTCATGAGTATTTTTTCTGTTTTGCAATCTCTTGTCCTCTTAATATGTATCACATAATCCAGTTATCTAATCTAGTATGATAACTTGAGGGCCAATTATTGCAAGGCCAGGTTAAGTTTTTCTCAGCAATAATCTAACTTTCGTCAACTACTGCAAAAGACAGCAGTATTGTTTGTTGTGCACTGTATGGCCATGTTATAAAATATTACTGGACAATATAAAGTCTTCTTGAAGTCAATATCATTGTACACTGAAATATATGTTGCCCCATAAGCTGTGATTTTATTTTTTGCATCAGGGAGCCAGATAAGAGGAACAGTGTGAGTGATATACTACTTTTGCACCTTTTTATTTTTAATTCTACTGTGTAACCTCAACGTTAGTATATTTAAAGGCAGGAGGTATGGGGACAGAAGCCTACATTGTGGCAGGGGGGCTTATCCCCCTACAAAAAAGATTTATGAGTATTTGGTGGTTGTGTTAGTTTTATTAATTTCAGTAACTGACTGTACTATTAGATGCTTTATCTAAGACTATTCTCATCTTGATTAAATGAGATGTCATTATTTATATAAATCCACTACATTATCACATAAAGTTAAGAAATGAGCAAGTAGAGATATTTTAAATCGTAATCACTTTAGGGCTGTGCTGGCTTAGTTACTCCCTTATGGTGGATGCTTATGTCTGCTAACACTGTGTATCATCACCCAGTGCAAGTGTCTTTTACAACGGTAACACTGACTGCTTATGCTCTGCATACATGTAGAGACATTCTTAAAAGTATATATGGATGTCGAATACATCTATTGTGTAACTGTCACATACAGAAGAAAGGCTTATCTCTTTCAACATTTTGGTCCTTTGATATTTTGGTCTCACTTTACATATGCAAGAGAGCTTTTGTTATGAGACAAAGCTGAAACATTTTTCAAAGCACACTACAAAATTCAATAATTTTTAAATGAAAATAGATAGCATGCACATTACAGGGGGAGTTGTTGTTTGTACGGCCAGGATTTGGGTGTACATTACCACTGAATAGGAGTTGGGATGCTATATAAATGACAGATTTTAGATATTTTGTTATAATTGCATTGTATTTTGTGGAAATGTGGGTGCTTAGTTAGTATAAGGGTACTGCGAATGGGGCAAGCTTGAAATTTGAGAGGTTGTAAATTTATGGTGATATTAGTAATAAGGCTGGTAATAAAAATTATTGAGCGTCCATGTACTTATCCAGCATTAAATATTATTCTGCACAATTATGTTCCCATTCTGTCATTTTAATCAAATGACAAAAAGATCTTCTCTGTCCACACTCCTATCAAATCTGCTGGGCATGGTCTGTACTCATAACAAGCTGCTAAGGCCACGACCTCCTTTATTGGTATTCATCAGGTCAATACTTTCCCTACAGTCCTTTAAAAATATTCTGAAAGACTTTCTGGCCAAAAACTGAGTCTGTTCTTGCTGAACCCCAGGATAAACTATATCCTTAAATATAAGAAATTACCTATTCATTCTTTATTCCTCCTTACTGCCACTACTTTATTCACTTCCTTACATCAATCAATTTTTCTCCCCCTGACTATCTAAATATGCCATAACCTTGTTCATAGGTTCGTAGGTTCATATGTTGGTATTAGGCTATACAAGCCTAGCCATACCAATTCCCTGGCTATTTCTTCCCAGACTATTTACTTCCCTGGACCCCTGTCTAACAGGGTGACTGACATGATCCCCGGGATGAATTTCCTTTCTCCCATCCAGTCGTCAATGTTCCTTTTGAAGAGGGCCAAGGAGGCGCTCTGCTTCACATGTATGGGCAGTCTATTCCAGAGACTGGGGAATCTCTGTGTCAGGAACCTATCCCTCCAGCATGTTTTATTTATTGTGATGACAAGGTTTAGATCCCTGGAGCATGTGGCTCTGAGGGATTGGGATTTCTTTACGTGTAGCATGTCCAACAGCTCTGGGTTTGACATGGCCTTGTATGTTAAGCAGAGATCGCCTCTGAGTAGACGATATGTGACAGAGTATAGCTGGAGTTTTTTAAGGCGGTCAGCATATGGCATCTGCTTTAGACCTGTGATTCTTTTAGTGAAGTATTTCTGCGGCCTTTCCAGTTGTTGCAGATGTCTTGAGAGGTACATACCAAATGGGGCATTGTATTCTATAATGGTCTAATAAGGGATGAGTACAGTGGGACAATGACCTCCTTTTTTCTGGATGAAAAGCCCTTAGTAATGAGGTGTGCCACATAGAAGGATTTCCTGACTGTTGTGGCAATGTGATTATTGAAGGTGAGACCACTGTTCACCTGTGACCCTAAGTCTCTTATCACACTTTCGGTGTTTAGTGTGCTGCGACATATGTGGTAATTCACGGGTACATGTTTTTTCCCAAAGGGGATAACTATACATTTCTTGGCATTGAGCTTGAGCCCATGGCTCTGGCACCAAGCATCTGTTTCTGTAAGGCCCTTTTGTAGAGTATCCACATAATTTGGGGATTCAGTAATGACTCCCAGTTTGCAGTCATCTGCGAACATTGTTAGCCAGAGTCCCTTAGTGTTGGCCTGTACTTCAAAGAAGTAGATGCCAAACAAGAGTGTTCCCAGGACTGAACCTTGTGGTACTCCACTTGTCACTTGTCTGGAGCTGGATTTGGAGTCAGCTACATTTACAGTGTGGGTTCTGTCAGTAAGCCATTTGGCAACCCATCGAGTGACGTAGGGATTAATGCCCAGCTTAGTAAGTTTATCTATGATTCCAGAGTGGGGGATGGTGTCAAAGGCCTTGGTGATGTCCAGATAGGCTGTGTGGACGGCCTTACCCTCATCCACAGCTCTGGATACTGATTCAAAGAAGTCAATCAGGTTCAGGAGACAAGATCAGCCCTTCAAGAACCCAAACTGGGTGGGGTCCAGTGTTTGAAGGTTGCCAATATCTTTGTTTATAAGTTCCATGATAATACGTTCCATGGCCTTGCAGATCAGGCTCATCAGACTGATGGGGCAGTAGTTCTCGGGATCCAAGGTAGACCCCCCCCCTTGTGGAGTGGGATAACTGTAGCTGTGCGCCACTCAGTGGGCACAAAGCCTGAGGTGAAGGTATGATTAAACATGACACTTAGGTGAGGTGCCAGTTCATTTTGTAGTTCATGTAGTACACAGCCCGGGATGTCATCTGGTCCCATGGATGCTGTATTCTTAGTTTTGGAGAGTGCGTTTTTTACCTGTGTGGCCGTTATTTCCGGAATTTGGCAATCTTCCAGTTTTGAGATGGGCCATTTAGAGGGTGAGAGGGGGTGAAATTGGCACTGAATCGATCTGCCAGGATATTGGAAATATTCTTGGGATCAGTATATTTAATGCCATTCTGTTGTACCTCAGAGCAGATCTGAGCATTGCCATTTAGATTCTTGACATAGTTATAGAATGCCTTGTGGTTGTCTTTGGAATCTTTGGCAATTTTATTTTCGTAACTAGCGTTGGAGGATTTTACGAGGGATCTCAGCTTCTTACTGAGGCTGGTAAGAGAATTTTTGCATCGTGGGATTTTCCTCTTTTCTGCAATAGTTTCTTCTTTTTGTTGTAAAGTTTGTTTATGGCAGGGGACCACCAGATTGGCTTAAGTTTTTTGGAGGAGAGCATCTTGGTTCTATTTGGGATGGCACGATTCATGCATGAGTGGATGTGCTCATACAGTGCATTAGTGTGGGACACAGCAGTTTTTTTTCTCCCATTTGTACTGCATTTCAGTTTGTATTGTACTTATGTACTTGTAATTTCTCTAAACTGGCTAAAATTTCTCTAAATATTAATTAATTATCATATAAGTTGCAACAATTCTTAACAAATGTTTTCACATTTCTGGGGATTCAATAATCTCCATGTAGGCTTAATGCGAAGCCTACATAGAATGTACATGTATGCATGATGAGCAACAGAGCTAATTGCATATGCTTGCTGTGCACTGTGTTTAAATGTAAACAAGAACGGTTTTGTGCTGGCCAAGAAACTATGTGCAGCAATACGGACAGCAGCAGTCATTTATGCCTGTCTACCTACAGACAAACTAGCTATGTGGGATAGCATGGAATGCCACAATGATTACCAGGGTTATTAAAAAAGCAGTATATATAGTTCCAACACATTACATGAAAGTGTATAGATAGCAGAGTATTGTGGAGACCCATGTCAGGCATACTGAATAAAAGTTGAGTAAATATTCATTAACAATACATAGACTGCATTATAAAAAAATAGTCAGGAATAGTCTGTATATATTGAAAAGGGATACACAGATGAATTTTAGGATTGAACACAGGAAAAGAGGACAGGTGAAACATGGTAATGTACAGCAGATGAGGGCATGTCAGTAAAGATATTTGCAGCTTTAACGCTAATCACAATGTTGACAATATTGTACAGACTACACAGTTATTGTATATTATGTGACTGTCACACAAGGTGACATATCAGTGGAGTGGATACTTTGTGATATAAGCATCCTGACATAAACAATGGACAAGTCATATATCAGAGATGGTATATACAATAGGGATTATGTGCATATTGTGAAGCTGTGCAAAATGAGTTGCCTGAATATGAATGTAATGTCAGTGCAGGTCTCATCCAAGTGGGACACATAGTAACAAGCCCATGGATAACAGTAAACAGAAGCATGCACAATCAGGGACCATTATCAGAATAATACCACCAGTAATCCCATGTCTTCTACATAACATACATGATTGTGAGTGATTATAGACAGTTCAGCAAGAACACACTTGTACAACTATAATGATACATCAGCAATCTCTGAGGGGAATTAAGCTCACCTCCCTCAAAATGTGACATCAGCCTGAGGTGATCAGAGGGGTACTATTACACTTCTACTAGCCAACAATCCTGGCTGATTGGTGGTTGCACATACCACTTTGTCTACTCAAAGGGGTGTGTTGTCTATATTGTAATTAAACTAATTCTCCCATGAGTTTCATTCATCTACCATGTCCCATGGGTGTGGCATCAATCCTTTGTGTGTGTCAATACTGTATGCATTATACCAATACCACAGTTGGATTCAATGACTGTCCACAATTTGCTGCCCTTTACAAAGCTCATTGGAAAAATAATGTGTAAGTCAGTTTTGATGTCTGGCACTTAAATAATGGACTGGAAAGGGCCTACCACAAAGCCATGAGTCCTTGTCACTGGACTATAAATGGAGGTGATTTCACACACTGCAACATATTTCTCTGTCATGTATGTGTTCCAGCTGGTGACATCAGTGTTTATGGCAACTTGTGTATTACCTGACTGTTGATGTGTGTCAAATGCCTTGGCCAGGTCAAGTTATACAGGATGATAGTGTTTTCATCATGCATGCCCTTGTAAACCTTCTTGAAGACAGGGAACAAGTGCAACAGACATAATGTAGCCTAAACAAATCATGTGTGTTTAGTACATAGTTGGGATATTACCTGTGTTTTTTTAGTGAAGGTACATGATGACTCCTTGGCCTACGTCACTGATGAGGAGAGTCAGGATGGGTCTAAAACTCCATGCATCAGGTGATGGTTTTCCCCAGTTCAGAAGGGTGTATTTTGCTGTACACCATTCTATGGGAACATAGGCTATCTAGAGGCTGTGTTGACGTATGGATCCAACTGTGTCTGTTAGGTCAGCTTTTAAGTCATGCTATAGGCAACCTGTGATGCTGTCAGGGCCCATTGCTTCTGTGTTATTAGCAGTACAGAGTGTAGATATGTGCTGCCCTGCTGAGAATAAAAACTGATTAATGTTTGCATGTATACTTTGGCTGATGACCAGTGGAGACAGAGTGGTGACGTGAGACAAATTGTCAGCTAGCAGATTGTCTGTGTCTTCTGGGTGGGTATGTCTCCTGCCATCCACACACAGATATGTGCTTAGTTGTGTATTCCACTTAACATTTCATACATATTGGAATAAATGATTTGTGACAAGACCGCCATACAGCCTTGATTATTCATCACATTCCACACACTGTTGCTATGCACACAGTTTTACAACTGAACCAATGTCACGTACTTACACCACTTGCACAGCATATGCCTATGTGTGTTTCACAGGCAAGCTGTGTTTGAGCAGCGTGATGTCATATCAGGTCACATTTGAGATCAGTTGTTTGTGACTCATACAGAACACTTCCTGACAGAAATGCTAATAGTCACACAATGGTGCTGCTGACCACCTCAATAATCCTTAGATGTAGCAACACAACTGCACATACAATAAATTCCACAGAGTTGCAATTCTGTCAAAATGTGATACATTGATTGTGTATCCATTCAGCCATCCTCAACCCATTTTCCCATTTTTGTACATGGGGTTGGGGTGTCACTTGAACAATGACAATCATCTACAGCAAAGGTTTGGACCACTGGTGACTAGTCCTGCCACAATAGTTTATCCGTACCACACACTCACACACATGCTCACACCTAGGGCATATTTAGAGTGTCCAGTCTACCTGCTGCATGTCTTTGGAATGTGGGTGGAAATCGTAAGACCTACAGGAAACCCACATAAATGCAAGTAGGACATGCAGACTCAACACAGAAGGTATGCAAGCCTAGAATTGAACCAGATAACCTCTTGCAGTGAGGCAGCAATGCTAACCTCTGCACCACTGCACCACCAACTGGACCAGCAGGTGTTTGGGATGGTTGCTAACTGCCTTGCAACACTGTTTAGCAGGTTTGCATGATGGAAATCATAAGATTCAACAATGTATCCTTTTTGCAATCAGTAATGTCTGCATCCTGTCTGCAGTTGTTCTGCCTGCTTTGTATGTGGACCATTAGTCTTAGTCCAGGTTTGTGTAAAGTTAGCAGTCTGCAAACATGGCAAGTGGAACTCACCTTGCTTTATATTTGTCAGCAGTGTTTATTAGGTTTCTTCCTTAAAAGATAAATGTGGGACTTGAACCGTGACCTACGGATAGTATATACTGTGCAGATCACCGTGTTTAGAAGATGTGCTACACATGCACATGATTCCCAGGTGTAGTTTATGTAATGTTTAACATAGAAGTACATTACATAACATTTATTTATTTATCCATTTCATATGTTAGAGCTAAGCCAAGTGCCATGCAAATAGCAGTATTAAAAATATATCTTCTTCTTCTTTCAGCAGCTCCCGTTAGGGGTCGCCACAGCAGATCAACTGTTTCCATTTCTTTCTGTCCTCTGCATTTTGCTCTGTCACACCAACTACCTGCATGTCCTCTCTCACCATGCCCATAAACCTTATCTTAGGCCTTCCTCTTTTCCTGTTATCTGGCAGCTTCATCCTTAGCATCTTTTTCCCAATATACTCTGCATCCCTCCTCAGCACATGTCCAAACCAATGTAATCTTGCCTCTCTGGCTTTGTCTCCAAATCTTCCAACCTGGGATGACCCTCTAATATACTTATTCCTAATCCTGTCTCTTCTTCAACTCTGCCACATCAAGCTCTGACTCCTGCCTTTTTGTCAATGCCGCTCTCTCAAACCCATATAACATAGCTGGTCTCACTACCCTCTTGTAGACCTTCCCTTTCACTCTTACTGGTACTTGTCTGACACAAATCACTCCTGACAGGCTTCTCCACCCACTCCATCCTGCCTGTACTCTCTTCTTCACATCTCTTCCACACTCACCATTACTCTGAACTGTTGATCCCAAGTACTTAAACTCATCCACCTTTGCCACCTCAACTCCCTGCATCCTCATCATTCCTCTATCCTCCCTCTCATTGACACACATATATTCTGTCTTTGTTCTGCTGACCTTCATTCCTCTTCTCTCTAGAGCATATCTCCACCTCTCCAGGCTCTCCTCCACCTGTTTCCTATTCTCACTACAGATCACAATGTCATCTGCAAACATCATAGTCCATGGGGACTCCTGTCTGATCTCATCTGTCAACCTGTCCATCACCATTGCAAATAAGAAAGGGCTCAGAGCTGATCCTTGATGTAATCCCACCTCCACCTTAAATGCATCCATCACTCCCACTGCAGACCTCATCGCTGTCGCACTACCCTCGTACATATCCTGTACCACTCTTACATACTTCTCTGCACTCCCGACTTCCTCATACAGTACCACAACTCCTCTGTAGGCACCCTGTCATATGCTTTCTCTAAATCTATAAAGACACAATGCAACTCCTTCTAACCTTCTCTGTACTTCTCCAGCAACACTCTCAAAGCAAACATCGCATCTGTAGTGCTCTTTCCTGGCATGAAACCATACTGCTGATCATTAATCATCACCTCCCTTCTTAACCTAGCTTCCACTACTCTTTCCCATAACTTCATGCTGTGACTCATCAGTTTAAACCCTCTGTAGTTACTACAGCTCTGCACATCACCCTTATTCTTAAAAATCGGTACCAAAACACTTTTTCTCCATTTCTCAGGCATCCTCTCACTTTCCAAGATTTCATTAAACAATCTAGTTAAAAAATCCACTGCCATTTCACTTAACCGCCTCCATGCTTCCACAGGTATGTCATCTGGACCAACAGCCTTTCCGTTCTTCATCCTCTTCATATCTATCCTTACTTCCTCCTTGCCAATCCACTACACTTCATGATTCACTATCCGTACATCATCCAACCTTCTCTCCCTCTCATTCTCTTCATTCATCAACCCCTCAAAGTACTTTTTCCATCTGCTCAACACACTCTCCTCGCTTGTGAGTACATTTCCCTCATTATCCTTTATCACCCTTATCTGCTGCACATCTTTACTAGCTCGGTCCCTCTGTCTAGCCAATTGGTACAGGCCCTTTTCTCCCTCCTTAGTGTCCAACCTTTTATACAACTCTTCATACGACTTCTCCTTAGCCTTCACCACCTCTCTCTTTGCCATGCACCTCATCTCCTTATACTCTTGTCTACTTTCCTCATCTTTTTGACAATCCCACTTCTTCTCCACCAACCTCTTTCTCTGTATACTCTCCTGTACTTCTTCATTCCACCACCAGTTCTCCTTGTCCTCCTTCCTCTTTCCAGATGTCACACCAAGCACCTTTCTAGCCATCTCTCTTACTAGCTCTGCTGTAGTTACCCAGCTATTCTGTTAGTACATGTGAAATACTTTTACAAAGTCTGGATCTGAGCTCTCACACCAATGAAATTACAAAAGACAGTAAGGGTGTCTTATTCCTCTTTAACATTAAAACAACTGTGCAACAGGAATGAAAATTATTGTGCATACAGGCATGTCCCAAATCATCCACAGTATTAACAAGACATATGGCACTTGTACACTTCAGAGTTGTTTGCACATGTGTTAATTTCAGATGTAGTGCAATGAGTGATCACACAACCATTTAGGACTATTGTTTTCAACAATGTAGTTCTGTCTTATCTTTGTATGGTGTTCATTCTTCTCTTATCTGAGCAGTAAACTGAGACATGCAGTCTATAAGGCATTTTTGGATATTAGTGAACAGAAACTGAGAAATGTGTGCTGCTCACTTCCATTTAAAACCTTGATACAATTACTTCTACACTTTGTAAGTGTATCCTGGCTGACCCATCCACTGCAGTTAAGGGAGTCTGAAGTGTTGTGTATTCTTTCTCCCTTCTACTAACAGTTCATAGTTGCAATCTTTTAGCAACAAACACTGAGGTAGTGACTATACTATGTTTACATCTGATACATGAATCCAAAGTTTGGGATTCAGCAAGCCTAATGAGTTGACACCTCATTTGCATATCCACTGTACTCAGAGACATGAGTCTACACCTTAACAAGATAACCATGTAGCAACGGAACTTGAAGTTGATAGGACCTGTGTATTTGTAGAATACAGAAGACTGACATTCTTTTAGATTTTTCTTCACAGAAGGCTTCAGATGTTGGTAAAGTATGCTTGTATTTTTCAGGTACGTGCTAGATTTGTTCACATGTTATTTATTTATTTAGTTACTTTATTTAACATTTGTTTACCTAGAAATTCCCACTGGGACAGAACCCATTTTCAGTGGATGCCTGGAGAGAAATACTCCAGACTTATGTCTTTGGAATATGGGAGGAAACCGGAGCACCCAGAGGAAATCCACATGAAAACAGGGAGGACATGCAAACTCCACACAGAAAGCACCCCAGCTGAAAATGGAACTTGAAGACCTCTTGCTGTGAGGAGACAATGCTAACCACTGCACCACTGGACCGCCCTTATGAAGAAAATTATTATTTATATGCCTTAGGGGTTTTAAACTGTTATTTGTATGCACTTCCTATACTTCAATCTTGATAAATGCATTTTAGCCACATATTATTTTCCACAGATACACAGCCTTATTAACTGTCATTACAAGCATTATTGTTAAAGCCAGTTACCTTACAGTCTTTTTTTTTATCTTATTCTATGGCAGTGTAAAGTAATATATTGTCAGTGACACAGGGGTGTAATGCTTCTAAGATGGCCCATAGACACCACCAAGAGAGTTCTGGTCACAGTGAGATGTGCCTAGTAATCATATACAATTTACTTTTGAGTTGTACATGTGTACACATTTTGTGAAAATTGTGTGGGAAGCATTCATAACAGATAAATTATATCTTATTCTTTGGATTTTACAAACTGTTATTTCCTGTTGTTTTGGTGGTGGCAAAACAAGTACTATTCACATGTTTCTCATATTTCCACATCACCAGTTTCAAGAGTTTTGCTTTTGCAATTGTGTAGTCATCCAGGTATGTCTATGTGTGTGTGTGTGTGTGTGTGTGTGTGTGTGTGTGTGTGTGTGTGTGTGTGTGTGTGTTTGTGTGTGTGTGTGTGT
This sequence comes from Protopterus annectens, assembly GCF_019279795.1. Taxonomy (NCBI): domain Eukaryota; kingdom Metazoa; phylum Chordata; order Ceratodontiformes; family Protopteridae; genus Protopterus; species Protopterus annectens. Next base: position 1,510,763,077 of record NC_056733.1, read on the forward strand.
GTGTGTGTGTGTATGGTGAAAATTATATGTAATCACTGGCATGTTGTAGTATAGCATTCAGGAATTGATTTAGGATCCTGGGATGCTGATGCCTCTGATATCTCCAGCATATGCTCTGTTGGCCTCTGAAAGGCTCCTATAGCTAAAACGCTTAAGTACTACATGTACCTTAGTCTCCACAGGTAGTGGTTCCCCTCAGTTTGCCCTTGCTCTCAGTTGTGGATGACAGAGGTTGCAGAGTTCCTGTAATGTGCCTCTATCTCCACTGTAGCACACTGCAATTTCCACGTCATGCAGATCATGGTAGGTTAACAAGGGTCTAAACATCCTTTTCTTTCTTGGATGCAGTCTATTTGCAGCAGCAGCAGCAGTATAGACTTGGGCCTATTGCACATACATATGTATAACAGCCCCTAACAGTGTTTCCATGTAGAGTACCTTCAGTGGCTGCATTCCAATAGGTTTTGGAATTCACAAGGAAAACTGCACTGAGTCCATACAATTACTTTATAGCTTATTGAATAGCTCCTCCCTCTTGAATTGGTTAATTAGCATACAATTCATCAGCTGATGATATAATTAGCATACCACAATATTTACTATGTTTGTGTGGTTCTACACTAAATGCAAAATTGTGCACTACTGTGTAAGCATCACACTATGATGTGAACATGGTTTTAGCAGACCATGTGGGCTTCATTGAATCTGCACCATTATGTTTAATTTGGTATAATTTATACTTTAGAAGTTTTTGTATTATTTTTGAAGATTGCAAAATAATTGTTCTTAAAATCTTTTAGTAATACTTTGGAGCTTTACTCCCTAAGCCTTCACTGAAAATAATCACCTTCCCAGCTGGAGTTTCCCAGTAATCTAATGTCAATAAATAACTACACAATAAATTAAAAACAAAAGAATGTACTGTAGCTACTAAAGTATATTGGTTAACTGTGGCCATTGCCAAATTTCAGTTTTCATAACACACTTTTATGAAGTTTTGATTGAGTAACACTGAAAATTAATTTTTGGAGTTTGCTTTGCTGTGCTTTTTGGTCATTTTGAAACAGCTCAACATGTCAGCATGTACCCCAATGGAAATAAAGTAATTATACCTTGTCACAAGCCATATCTCCATTTGGGAGGTAGAAATGGTAGTTGAATGGTAGCTGGATGGGCAGCAGGAGGGCTAAAGGATACTTTGTTGAGTTCTCTTGTCACCTGTTCTTAATTTTATTATTTTGTAACTAAACAATACTCTATTCACAAATCTCTTCAACTGACTGATTTGTGACTTATTCTTTTCTGTTCAGTGATACCACTTCCAGCCAATATATAGTACAACACCACTTTTTTCTTATAATGTAAAAACTGTGGGTGTATGTGTGTGAGCATGGATAAAGGGTATGTACGTGAGTGTGTGTGTGTGTGTGTGTGTGTGTGTGTGTGTGTGTGTGTGTGTGTGTGTGTGTGTGTGTGTGTGTGTATAGGAGCTACTGTGGGTTGTACAGTATAGGTATAAAGTAACAAGATGCAAACATTACTATTACCATTATTTATTCACAGACTTTATTTGGCCATCCACATGGTCATGGCCAATGTGCTGTGATGTAATTTATATAGATTTAACTTCAGAATTTGACAGGGTCATACACAAAACATTTACTAATAAATTAGAACAACAAGGTATTGATGCACTCTTGATAAGATGGATAGCTGTATGGCTTACAAATAGGACATGTCAAGTATCATACAGCAACTGGACAGGTAAAGTCCTTGGTTACAGTCAGGGTGTCCCACATGGCTTTGTCCTAGGCCCTTACTTGTTTAGATTGTATCCTTCAGACCTAACTTTTTCAACTGAGGTGTTCTTCAGTCTATATGCAGATGACCTGAAATTGGGTAAACTGATTACATGTGTTACAGATAAGGCATGTCTGCAAAATAACTTGACTAAATTGACCATTTAGGCACAGGAGAATAATATGATGATACATACATCAAAAACTAAGCATATGAGATTTGTGAGACATAAATTAATACAGCAGATAGTGATTGAAACTGTAGACTCATTTAAGGACTTGAGTATATGAATAGATCTAGCTATGAGTTTTTCTAATCACATCAACCAATTGCTTAATGATAGTTATAGAACTATATGTTATAAAAAAAGATGTATAAAGTCTAGGAAATCAAAAATTATGAAGTCATTGTTTATTAGTTACATTAGACGCAAACTTGTGTATGGAATAACAATATGGAAACTCTGAAAGAAAGCAAGCATGAGTGAACTGGAAAGAGTTCAGCAGAAATGTACCAAAGACATCCATGGATGCAAAAATTTTAAGTTATTATAAAGACTAAAATATCTGAACTTGTACAGTGTCTCTTACAGATATCTAAGAGGAGATCTTATTCAGGTATATAGGGCATTTAGTGACAACTACCTCTGGGAATGTTTGGGGTCATCAAAAAGTACTAAAGATTCATCAGACAACCTATGAAGAAGATTCTATAGGAATGAGAAGTGTGCTAACTGGTTCTCTGACAAACAAGCTGATACATGGAATAGACAACCAAATTACATTAAAGCAAGTACTAGTTTAGATATTTTTAAGAATAGCCTGGACACTTATTACAGATACAAGTATTTTGGTATATTGGCAAGCTAGAAGGGCATTAATGCCCATGCTTCAAATATCTGTATGTATATGTATAGACAGGCAGGCAATGTGAATAAAGTCAATAACATCATTGTAGCTTATGGGCACACCTGTTTATGAGGGGTTCTTAATGGGTTGAACTGTGTGCATTTGACAGAAATTTGCTGACATTCATTACTAGGGCCACATTTTATTTATTTTACCTCAAATATCTAAGATATATTGAGTCAAAGTCAATAAAGTAAGTGAAATTGGCAAAATGTTAATGTGAGTATGCATGTTTATATGTATGTGTGTGTGTATATGTGTGTGTGTGTATGTACATATGGAGGACTGTATATGAATGTAATGTCTGTATCTGACAGCAACGATTTGAAATACAATTACCCTGGTCACTGTTTATTTGTTCAGTCATTTCATCACAATAAGACTTCTGATGTGTACACAGGAGTAGATAGGTATAAGAGTGGCTACAACTTGCAGTTGCATATTTGAATATGTTGGGCTTGTACTGTATGTGTCACACAGCACTGGGCAACTCAGAGTAGAAAGTCAGAATCAGAGTGACAAGACGAAGGAACAGAATGAACAATTCAAAGTGTATAATGTGCCTCTATTACATAGTGGCTCATACCTGATACATCTAACTCTGGAGCAGATTAATATGAAGGGGTAAAAAACTCAATACAGTATGTATGGATCTATTAGTTATATGGAAGGGGTGTCTGTTAGGATAAGCAAGATAGGGTCAATGCTAAATGCTGTGACACCTGTGTCAAAGTTAAAACTAGTTTTGGGCAATAGAAGTCAAGTATTCTAAAGTACATAAGAAAAAAAAAACAAAATTACAGAATTTTGAGTATAATAAAAAGTCGTTTTAAGAAGAACACTAAAATAATATTTTGCCTTTCTGAAAAGAGACATCATGTCAATGCTGCAGTACAGGTGTTCACAACCTTTAGACAGTCTGAGTATACTGGAATGATAGTGAGGTTAGTAACGGGTATCGGAAAAATATGTGTATTAGCAAGTACTCAGAAAACAAGTCCTTAGAATATTGTCACAGCAACAGACCAAACTACAAGGATGCAAATGTTAGTTCCAATTGTAAAAAAAAGTAACCTGGAGTGCTAAATTCAGAGTGTTAATTCCACACATAGGGATTATCTGAATTTCAGACCTGAAGACATCAACTGAGAGATAGTCCAGTCACAGCTAACCTATGAAATGTAACAAGTGGATTACACCTAGATGAAGTCCCTGTATTTATTCCTGAAACTAACACATTGGAGAGGCCTGCAGTCTTGGAATTTCCTTTCTGAGTTTAAAAGACGTGAAGTCAGAAAATGTATTTATGGTTATCATACAGTTTATCCTTAGATGGGCTATGTAGATTTGGAGACTGATATTATGGTATGATTGTTTTGTGTTGAGACTGGAAAGACAAGTGGCCTGATAAGCCAGAGTTCTACATATGCTCTTCCTCCACGTCTATATCACGCTATCAAAATCTTATTACATCAAATCAATAAAGGTTGAACTTTATTGATCAAAGCAGTAAAATATCGAATAAAGTAAAAAAAAAAAAATCAATAAAAACAAACTAACTAGCGTAGGCAGGGGGGCAAGCCCCCTGCACTCCCCACATGGGGGGCTGCGGCCCCCACCCCCTACTTAAATATACCAACTCCGAGACTGCACTACATTGAGGTAAATGGAAATCTCCCCTTATGGAGATTTCCGTTTACCTGCGAGATGTTCTGAACTTTCGACATTGTTGTGCCAACAATATCATATTCGTTGTTGTCAGCTTATGACAATGTGAAGTAGACCTTCTTCCTCCAGTGTCTTTGTGGAACTTACTATATATTTGCTACATATTAGTGCGTGTGTGTAATTGTACATGTGTGTGTGGTTTTGTGTGTGTGTGTGCGTGTGTGTGTGTGTGTGTGTGTGTGTGTGTGTGTGTGTGTGTGTGTGTGTGTGTGTGTGCATATACACACACACACACACACACACACACACACACACAGGTGCATATATATATATATATATATATATATATATATATATATATATATATATATATATATCTACATACATATATCCACATCCACAACTGCATAAGTCACAAACACACATACACATATATTTGTGGTATGTCAAAATGACAAATAAAACTGTGTAATGTAATGAGCCTAAGCCCACAAGAGGATGGTGAAGTCTGCATTTAACATAAAGACTGCAACTGTCTTCAATTAAAACTAAACATTTACCATATTAACACATCAATATTACTTTATTTGACAATGTTGGAAATTTAGTTAGCAATGACTGAAAAAAAGATTCACCAGGAGCTGAAATATGTCAATAACTGGAATTTTTATTTCACAACATGTAGTCTTTTCTATAAAACTTATGAATGTACACAGTACTCACACCCATGGGCTGACACTCACATAAACGTGTATATTCACTATCAAGTTGTTCTTATTTCTTTCTTGTTTTTTTTCTGTTATAAAATGTGTTATGAGCATGTGTTATGTCTTTCCCTTGCTTTTGCTTGGCAGGAGAGCATATTGAATGGGGAATATTTTTGTTTGTCACAGAAGTGGATAAGCAAAAGGGTTTTATGTGAAAAGTGTTTTTTGCCATTTTTTTTCTTTAAAACAGATTATTTATTTTTCTTTAAGAAACATGAAATATTGCACACAGTGAAAAACCAAATGCATTTTATACTGCATATAGTATATAGTGCAATTCCCATGTGTGAATGCAACAATAAGTAGGGAAATTAAGAATGTTTTTGTAAGTTTCCTCATGCCCCAAGACAATAAATTATGTTTAATACGTATCAAAATGAAAATAACAGGTTTGAGAATCTGTAAGTCTTAGCTGTTGACAAAAAATGCAGAAATGCCTTTTGAAAAATACATTCAAGGTTTTGTAGATATTTCTGCTTTCACTTTGTATAGTATGCAGTGTACATACAATCTGTTCCATAGTGTACATACAATATAGTGTGGTATGTTGTGATTCATTAGTTTTTATACAGAATGCTAGGATTTACAATTCAACAAAAAGAAAATAACTTATTAATGTGTACAATGCAATCAAGTTATGCTTGAAACTAAATCATAATCAGAGCAAGTGTAGCATTTAATTAAACATATTTAGCAATGTTAACCTACCTTGAGCATTCTACTTTCACTAGTGTTAACCTGATCTCAGGAATATCTATTTATACATATTATACTAATTTTGGAAAAATGTAAAAAAATGTTTATACAAGGTTCATCATCATATTGTATGAATCAAAGGACCGACTATAAACTAAAAACAGCAGAAGGAGTATGAAGTACTTCCCCCAGATTTAATAAACTCCATGTAGGCATAGTGTAGAGCCTACATGGAAGGGACTGTGTCCATGTATGTGGAGCTCCCTCAGTAGCACGCCATACATACTAATGAAGGCGCGTTACTGATGGAGAGCTGGGGAGGCAGTATTGAATCAGTGTAGGGAGTGTGTCACTAACTGTGTCCATAGATGTGTAACACACACCCTGCATTGTCCAAGTGCCTGATAGCAATAAATGCAATGTAATAATTCTTTTTTTAAGTTTGTGTGGGATGGCGCGGAGCAACTGACATGAGCCAGACATGTAAAAATAGAGACTGGTTGCATTTAATTTATGATTCAAAGGTCAACTTTAAGCATAGCTTAGTGGGTTTGCATGGCATGGCACTTAGCGGTGCTTAAACTTGACTCAGAGGTATATGTAAATGTATAACAGCATTCCCCGTATCCATGTAGCCAAGTGGTTAGACTCACAGCCTTATGTACAGTTGGTGTGGGATTTGAATAGAGGGATGGGAAATTAAGCAAACATTTTCTAAATATAAATTATGCCAATTATTTTTAAATCATGATGTGCTGTGCTCAGCTAAGCTCTGCTAAGCCATGCTAACCCAAGATAAGTACTGCTAAAACAATCTCTGTTTAAGCACCACTTTGCTGCACTTAGCTGGTTTGCGCACTGCTAAGCATTGGCAGTTTACTGCTCAGCTCAGCTGGTTTCTGCAGTGCCAAACGACATGCTGCATTTTTTAAAAATGGCCCAATTGTGTGCAAGGATGGGAAAACAGGCTATATTAAGTGGAAGAGGTGGAAACACAGCATAACCTGTTAAAGTTTGAACTGTGCAGGATCAATGGTAGGTGTTGGGGAGGGTGTGTACTTCCGGGTGCAGTGGTGGGGCATTCTGGAGTCCAGGGTCCTGGTTGGACTCCTCATAAAAGACTATGAACACCGGCTGCTGCGGGGCCAGTTTCAGGGATCAGAGTACAAGTCAGAGTGGAAAGCAGAGGACTTGAAAGCAGGCTGTTCCAGCATGTCAGGTGCTAACATAAATGCACTACAAAGTAAACCATTAATAGGCTGAAAGCTGGTTTGCCATCCAGACAGCTGCATTGTCAGACTCAGAGAACCAGATACCAGTTAGGACAAGCATGACCAATGCAGAGTAGGCAATATCACAGCCAAGACATTGACAAGCGACAAATATTAGAGTACCAATGTCACCAAAAGTTCTGACAGGACAGCTACAAATCGAGGCCAAGTCCAGTACTGGAAACACCAAGCAATACTGTGCTGGCGCAGACACCATAATAGCAAGCATTAATATGGCCCCCAATATCAGAACTGACAATATGAATCCAGACTAGCACTTGCATGCCTGATAATTGATAAAAACTTGTCAGCAAGCCAAGAAATGACTTGTGGAAGGAAAAACAATGCTAATGACTCCCTGACTCCAGTAAACAGAGCACAGAAAGCAGCACTACAAAAAAGCCTCTTGACAACACATCGTATATATCATACTCAATAATAGGAAGGACAAGCAAGAGGGCAAGCTTGTGCTCAGGAGTTAAAGTGAAGACGATATACACATCCAACTGTTGACCAATCAAAGGTGGCCAAAACTCATTTCAGTTGGTAGGTTAATCTTTTTTCAAGTTTCCTTAACACACATTTAATCCACAAATATGAACATATCTGTTGGAATATGGGATGGCACACCTAAATGCAGACAAAAGATTCTGAATCTTCAGTTTTATCTGTTAACAGTCACCAGAATCTCAGTTACAGACCAAGCTCTACTTACTAGAGCTGGTGAACTTCCAGTCAGCCACTTGCAGGAACTGTGGTAATCTCCTAAGCAATACAGACATCTACATGTCCTTGGGATGAATCTTAACTGTGTAACGAGACAAGAATTAAGATAAGGCCTAGGTCAACATGAAAAAAAATGCCAGAGACACAACTAAAATTAAAAACAAATATTAAAAAGAGAAAACCCTCAAAATGGTCTTTTTACGATCCATCAAAAAGCAACCAAAGGACATTCTTCTCCCCTAAGGTGGAGTACACTAGGTATATTGAGACAATTTGTACCCTACTGAATTATGGGATAGTGTGTTTACCAGCCTGGGGATGAATACATTGGTACTATTTAGAAAAGTTCAGAAAGAAACCAAAGTCTTCATTCCCTTCTAAAGTGACTTGTTTGCCCTAGTCTGAAGTAAGACTGTCTCAAAATGCACATGACAGCATAGCATAATGCATCAATATGCTTCCCTCTCTAGTCACCACTCAAAACAAGGAGTTTCGGGCACTAACCAGCCAGTGTAGTTTGCACTAATCTGTTGATAAATGAAAAGTTTGGGTCAAATTTAAGTCTGACAATTAAGAAAACTGAGAACTACCACAATGTAAAAACTGTTAATGCCTCTGAAACTCTGCAAGGCCACAGTCTTTAACTCATTACAACTGAGTGAAGCCTCCAGGTGCTTGTGCAGTTACACCCTACTGATGCCTGCAGGCATCAAATATTGCTTGTTCATATTTACATTAATTCCAAAAGCATGTTACATATAAAGTATTAAAATGCAGCATCTTAAAGCTTACACAATGGCAAACAAGTGCATTGACATTTAAGCCCTGTCTACTGCAGATGTTTATATAATATGTCATAGATTTCACGTTTTTCTAAGTATCTCAACAACCAAGTAGCCCCAAAAAATTGTTTTGCATTATATGAAAGGAATAAAGTAGATGAACAAAAAATTCTGATGACAGTACCCGTGTAACAGGAGTAGTTGTTGATACTGTAAACCCTTTGCAGAATACTACAAACTTAATAGTTACCATGTTTACTGTGACTTATAGTAACACCTAGAACCCAAAGAATACTACCATTATTTTTAATTTGTGATGAGTTAAAAATTTTCACTTTTAGTAATCTCTATGGTTCCAGGGATATGATATTTTTTTGAAATGGGAAAACAATTTTATTCCATCAAAAACTTAACCTCTGCCCATTTGCTGTTACAGCTCAAACTTCAACAGCTCCATTGGAGAGAATGAAATAAATAAATTAGAGCAAGTTCAGACAAGGCCACCTTATACAAAAAGGGTGGTGGTCACTCCTTCAGGACTCCCAAACATTTTTCTGTAGGAGAGCTTTATGATACAGTCTTGCTCTTTATCTCATGCTCCTTCTAATAATGTCAGTGAAGTGATGTTCAATCCAACTTACACTGGTAACATCTGTGTGGATTTGCTGTTTGCTCACTTCAGAATAAAAGATCCTACTATTAACAACTACCAATCATCCCTTCCTTCTCTTGCATCCCTCCCATATTTTCCACTATTCTGTTACAGTACACTAAAATTTTTGACAGCGCCTCTTAGTCATCCTGGTCCAAATGAGTGTCGGCATTCCTATCAACCTGTCATACTTATCGCGATCAGTCTGAACACAAATCTTCATTTGTCCACAGACTTCAATTAACCCTTAGGGAAACACACACACACACACACACACACACACACACACACACACACACACTTACACTGCATTTTGCACCCTGACTAACCCTTAATTCATTTGACACTTTTCACTCTAAGCAAGCATGGGGAGGTGGGGGAGAGACTTTATTCCCATCAAATATGGGGAGGATATTTATTCTCATCCAAGTACTCTCTCCATCATTTCCAGTACAGTTTTAGGCAAGAACATGGTACTAGTCTTCCTATAAGAGACTAATACCATCTGCAGAATCAAGATCAAAGAAAGGCTCACTGGTTCTATTTTGTCAACCATAGGAAAGTATGTAACTATCTACCATCCCCTACTAAATGAAAGTAAAATTTGCCATACAAAGCATGCTACCCTAAACTAGCTTACTAGTTCTTTAACAGTGAGTGTGTGCAAACAATCCAATGTCTACCACATTTAATCTGCTCAAAAGAGCACTACAGAGATCGATACATTAACAAATGCTGTAGTTCTCATCTATAAAAGCCCATACTACCAAGAGATATTACCTGTCAAGTGTAGTCAACAACCATGTCATTTGTTCAGCCCCATTCCTCACACAAAGATAAAAAACCTCTGTCTTGCTGGAGACTAACAAATACTACTTACGACCCTTTCCATAATTTTCCTGCTTCTCCCCACAACAGAGCATCACCAACACCCTCAAGCAACTTAGTATAAATACTGGTTACATTACTCTCATTTAGGCTTCTGCAACAAGCAAAAAGCAATATAAAGCCTTCTAAATGGCTACTACTAAAAGATTGCCATTACAGCTCAAACTGCTTAGTGATAAATCACTGTGGCTATGGTGTGCAGAGTACTGGGTTTGAGACTTGCAAGGGCTGATTATTTAGGGTAGGAGGTTGGCCTAATTGTTAAAGGTATTTACCTTGTAAATACAAGCTGCAGGGTTTGATGCTCCCATGGGATAATTGGCTAGACTTAAAATGGCCTACTGGGGCAGTTAACCTTGTACTAGTCTATGAACTAAAGCTCACTTAGGCCTTGGGGAATCTGCACTTTTGCCAGTTCTGAAATATAGCTTCTCACTACAGAAACTAATAATGAGCAATTTAAGCTTCCTTAACCAAAGCATGCAGTTTCATGGCTCAAGGCTGCCTGCACCCATCCGAACATTACCTACCAAAGTATATGCTAAATGGAGACCATCTATTTTTACCTTTTTAATAGACCTAATTTACAAACATGTTGCCACATCTCTGTAAAGCTTACCCCCCACTTTGTTTTGCACAATTAACTAAGATGTGACAAAAAATAAATAAAATAAAAAGGGCATCATGTTGTTATTACTTGCATAAAAGCACTTTGCTAGACAAAAATGATGTCTATGAAGTGCTTAACACGCCCCTAACCCCTTAATTATCATCCTTCTGTAAATGTAACATAGCATAGTGGATGCAATTTTATCCAAAAATTTGCAGAATCTACATCAGAACCTTTCCTAGTCCTATCAAAAATTACCAACACTACAGAGAAAAAAAAAGTTTGCAACGTCCCTCCTCCCCAGAAGAAAATAAAACATTAGATTTGGTCTTAAAGAACAACATGATTCTATTAAATGCTCAGCTTCTCTGTCCTTTTTCTCCCCATTTACAGTCCCTGCTATGAGTAAATACAGCATTTAAAATATTTTTCAACTGTTTCTCTCCACTACAACAGTATCTTACTGTACTGTGGTGGTTTCATTTTCAAAAAAACTTTTATCCCCGCAGAAAAGATTGCTGCAGTCTCCAATTCTCTGATGTTATCAAGGCCAATGAGCACAGGTAGTTTTCTGGCCAATTCACTCCCCATACTGACATCACCACAACAGTCCTAAAAACCCACCCATGCTGTGATGTCACAGCTACCCGGTCCTTCCCCTACCATACATAAAGTAAAGGCTAGAACAAGGAAACAGTACACAAGTCAAGTTATCATGCTGTGAGCTGTCAATCACAGTAGATAATAGCACAAAATTACCCTTAGCACTGACAGCTATGGAAGTTAGGTGTGAAGTGTGGATGAGACAGGAGCTGTAGTACTATTCTGGCTTCACAAAACACTACAACTGAACCATTCTCAAAAGAAGCAGCAGTAAAAAGCACTTTGAAATGGGAAACATGCAGCAAGCAGTCAACACAACAGAATTACAGATCACATCCTAACACAAAAGGAGGAGACTTGCCACGCGCACACAAGACACTAAAAATCATTTACCAAATTATATAGAAACCACTACTTTGAGTTATCCGAAAATGCTCAGAAGTGTACACAGTGCCACAAAGAAATTAACATGTACAAGAAGCAAGTCAAAGACCTAAAATTCTGCTGTCCAAAAATTAAGACAAATGCATAAAAAGATTCAATGCTTAAAACAAGCTTCCCACAGGTATCATATTATCAGTTCCCCACATCTCACCATTTCACTTCTCATCCTTCAAAATCTTCCTTACCAAGCAAACCTCTTCCCATATTCTTCCATTCTCTTTTTTACAAGACCCCCCCTGCCTTAGTAAATACATGTCTTCAAGAAAATGTTATTCCTTCTAATTCTTAAGCTACTGCTCTCCAACATTTGAATAATTAACCTGCCACTTTGTTTTAGCTTTGTAGCAGCATTTTCCCTTCCAGTATTTTGGGTCCATTTTACCCTACTTACAGGATATTTAACTCGACACATTCAATTAATATAAACTGTTGTGCAATAAAGACTTGAAAATATACGAATAACTGCGCGAAGGCACCCCTAATAAAGCTATGCTGTGCAATATGTGTATAAGTAGGGCTTTTGTTCATGAAATCGAGTATGGCATCTGCTCTAAAATACAAACACAAAGAATACCACTAAGTGACTCAAGGTTAGCTAAGGAAGAGTGTTATGCTAAACTGTAGGTTTAGAGCCGTACTGCAAGTTATATGCATTATGACATTTGTTCTGCACTAACACCTGAATCAATACCAGGAACACCCAAGGTAGATTGTGTACATCAGGACTGTCTTGTGTTAACCAATGCATTTCAGAAATATGGATTCCTGCTCTGAAGTATGATGCTGCAGGCAAGTATGAAACTGTAATAGCTGTAGACTGCAAATATACTATCTGCAACTGTATATGGGTCAGGTAGCCAACCCAATACTCTGATGTGGTTTGTACACATCACAGATATTTCCACCCACTAAGAGTTTATTTTGTACACCTGCATTCTATGTGTTAATGTACAGTTTATCTAGTATCTCTATCATGCATGAATATGGATGTGGATCCCATGAATATGGATGTGGACCCCAGCCATAAACAAACTCTACAACAAAAGGAGAAAGCTACTACAAGATAGAGCAAAATCCTTAAAAGGTAAGACACAGCTGATCACTATAAGTAAAAAGCTAAGAGCTCTCATAAAATCATCCAAAGCTAATTTTGAGAAAAAAATAGCTAAGGACTCTAAAGACAACCATAAGGCATTCTTTAGCTATGTCAGAAACCTAGGAGGAAACTCCCAGATATGCTCAGAATTAGTTCAAAATGATGTGAAGATTACTGATCCTACAGACATTGCCAACATACTGGCTGACAGGTTCAGTGCAAACTTCTCCCCTCCCCTAAAGGAGAGATATCTATACCAAATGATTGTAGCCCCCAAACATCTCTAACGCCCAGGTGAGAACTGCTCTCTCCAAGGCAAAGAACACAGCATCCATGGGACCTGATGGTGTCCCCGGCTGTGTGCTCCATGAACTCAATGAGGAATTAAACCCACAGTTAGGACAGCTGTTTAATCTTAGTCTCACCTCCAGATACGTACCCAGGGAGTGGCGCACAGCGACTGTGGTCCCACTCCACAAAGGTGGTGCCTCCACCGACCCTGGAAATTACCGTCCCATTAGCTTGACAAGCCTTATCTGCAAAGCCATGGAGAGGATCATAATGGATCTCATAAATAAAGACATAGGGAACTTGCAGATTTTGGATCCAACCCAGTTTGGCTTTGTCAAAGGCAGATCATGCCTTTTAAACTTGGTTGACTTTTTTGAAACAGTCACCAAGGCCATTGACGAGGGAAAGGCAGTCCATACAGCCTACCTAGACCTGGCGAAGGCTTTTGATACAATACCTCACTCGGGTATCATTGAAAAACTAATCAACTTAAATGTAAACCCATACATTACAAGATGGGTTGCAAACTGGCTGAGTGACAGAACCCACAGGGTCAGAGTTGCTGGCGCCATGTCAGACTCAAAGCCTGTCACAAGTGGTGTCCCACAGGGCTCAGTCCTGGGCCCACTCTTGTTTGGCATCTACTTTTCTGAAGTACAAGCAAACACAGGAGGGTTATGGCTGACAAAGTTTGCAGATGACTGCAAACTGGGCCGTGGTTGAAAACACATCCAACACAGATATCCTTCAGAAGGGTCTCACAGAAACGGATAACTGGTGCCAGAGCCATGGCCTAAAGTTAAATGCCAAGAAATGCATAGTCATACCCTTCGGGAAAAATAAGGTTACCCCTAGCTACCATATAGGTGGCAATACCCTGAACACAGAAGAAGTTATTAGGGACCTGGGAACCCAGGTTGACAGTAGCCTTTCATTCGACACTCATATTGCTAAAGTAGTTAGGAAGACCTTCTACATTGCCCACCTTATCATGAAGGGATTCACATCTAGATCAAGGGAAGTCATAGTCTCCCTATACTCATCACTCATCAGACCAATGATCGAGTACAATGCCCCATTCAGAATGTATCTGACCCGACACTTGCAGCAGCTGGAGAGGCCACAAAAGTTCCTCACCAAAAGGATAAAGGGTCACAAAAATCTGTCTTATGCTGCCCGACTGAAAGAACTCCAGTTATATTCAGTTGCTTACCGCTTGCTCAGAGGTGACCTATGCCTGACATACAAGGCCATGTCAAACCCAGATTTGATGAACATGCTTCATCTCAAAAAATCTAGATCCCTCAGAGCCACAAGGGCGGGAGACTTAAACCTTGACACGGTTATTAATAGGACGTGCTGGAGGGATAGATTCATCACCCAAAGACTCCCTATGCTGTGGGACAAAATCCCGGTTTATGTGAGGCAGAGCACCTCGCTGGCCTTGTTCAAGAGGAATCTTGACCAATGGATGGGAGATCGCAGATACACCCCAGGGGTTACCTCAGTGTCACTGCTCGACAGAGGCACAGCAAAATAATGGGCATAGTTTCTCCAAACTAAAGGGGTGGCATAAGCCACAAAACTATGGGCTAGGCTTATAAATGCCCTCGGGCAGATAGCCTAGTATGAACCTATGAACCTATATCATGCATGTGTGTTCAAGTGTCACTGCAGTCTTTTATAAAACTATACTACTAATAATAGGTCATATTTTGTTTCCAGATGAGTTATAGGCAAATATTAGTCAGTCAGCAGTCAGCAGTGGCTCGGTAGCTCAGTTTGTTAAATGCTGTGCCTGATATACATTTTGTCACACACAGACCAGGGTTCAAATCCAGTGACAGGTACTAGTAAATATTACCGAATCAGTATTGTTTTTTTGAAAATAAATTTTATTAAAATAATTTCTTAAGAGTACAATTATTAATATAAAATGTAGTAAATTTTTGAAGAAGAAGAAGAAAGATAAAAAACAAGAATACTAATATAAAAATTCAAATAAAAAAAAATGAACTATGTACATCAATGTCCACAATACTATAAATAAATAAAGTTAAAAAGTGAATACAATAGGAGTAATACTTTTAAATTATTAATTATCTAATCAATTATATTCATCCATTGAGTATACACTGCTGTATTCTTAGAAGATCTTGACTTAATTGTCATCAATTCTAACCTGGATATCTCTAAGAGAAGATACTTAACGTTTTGAAAGGAGGGAATTTTTAATTATTTCCAGTTTTTAGTAATTTCCTTCCTGGCTATGGACAGAACAGACCAAAGAAGTGAATATTTACTAGTTTTAATACAAATTGGTACTGGGGTATTAAATAAGATTAATGATTTTGTTAGAAGAAAGTTATCAGTAAATATTGCTTGCAAGAAATTATTAATATCTTCCCAGCATTTTTTCAAGTGCATGCAATCATAAAAAAATATGTGACCAATCAGCATTCTGAACCTTCAGGCATCTCCAACAAAGAATATTTTTTTATACATCTTATTCATATTACACGGGGTAATGAAAGATCTATTGAAGAATCTCCATGTAAATATTCTCCATCTAAGTGATGATGTAGTTTTACCTGCTGATTGAAGAATATTCAAATTATTATTATCTGAAGGATGATTATTATTAATATCAGAGAAGTATTTCCAATAATTATTGGGAAATTTATCTAAATCTAATTTGATGGTTTTATATATATTTTAAAGACTAATTTAGTTAAATTCTTTTGTTGGGTGATAACAATAAAGTATTGAATGAGATTGGGAATTATGTTTTTAATTGAGGAAGGTATCAAATCAAATTTATTTTTAATATAGTTTCTAGCTTCTTGTAATTCAAGCCATAAAGATGAATCAAGGTTATTTTCCACCAATAAAGTATCACTAGATTTTAACTCATTATTTTTAACATTTGCCAATAAATCAAATGTTTTGCTCAAATATTGACAATTTATGATAATTTGTAGAGAAAATAACCCCTTGTGTATATGCTATGGGGAAAATAAGGAATAACCAACATTCATATGATTGAAATCTAAGGATGAAATTTTTAAAGGAGTTTAAAATAATATTAATATAGTCTGATATAAAATATTGGGTAGGGCAGAGCATAAACTATTATTTTAGTTTCCATATGAATGTGTTTACTAAATTTAACTTAAAGAGATCATTATTATTTTTTAAGTTTTGTGTTGAAGAGAGAATAAAATCTTTCAATTTTGCTGAGTGATTACTATCAATAAGGTACAAAATAGTTTTAATAACTGAGAAAATTGAATATATTTCTACATTTGGAAATATAATACCTCCATTATTCCAGCTATGCATATGTTATGTTAAGGATATCCTGGGTTTAATTGGAAACCAAATACATTTTTTAATCATTGTGTTAAATTTCCTAATTATTGTATAAGGCAGAGGAATAGAAATAGATTGAACTATATATAAGATTTTTGGAAGAAGAATCATTTTTATGATTGATAGTTTTTCTTCTATTGAGAATTTTATTTTAGACCACTTTTGTATTAATTTGTCTATTTCTTTTAAACTATTTCAAAAATTCAGCTTTTATATTTCTTTTATTTTATTGACAATCATTATACCTAAATATTTTATATGCTCGGACTGAGGTACATATTGTTCATATTTAATTTGAATGTTATATTTTTTTGGGGCCAGTTAATAAGATTTGTGTTTTGTCTTGATTAAATCTGAGACCTGAGTTATTTTGAAAGTGATCCATATAGGTTCATAGGTTCATAGGTAGGTACTAGGCTTTTGGCCCTAGGGCTTATATAAGCCTAGCCAAAAAGGTACCCTGGCTTTTGCCACACAAGAAAATTATTTTCCTGTGCCCCTGTCAAACAGAGCCTCAGAGCTGATCCCCTGGGTGAATTTCCTATTTCCCATCCAATCATCAAGATTTTTCTTGAAGGGTGCTAATGAGGAGCTTTGCTTGATATAGATAGGTAGTTTGTTCCAGAGTATGGGAAATCTCTGGGACAGGAATCTATCCCTCCAGCATGTTCTGTTTATAGTGGTGACAAGGTTTAGGTCCCTAGAGTGTGTAGCTCAGAGGGATTGGGATTTCTTTAAGAGGAGCATGTCCAACAGCTCTGGGTTTGGCATAGCTTTGTATATTAGGCAGAGATTACCTCTGAGTAGGTGATATGCAATGGAGTAAAGCTGGAGTTTTTTGAGATGGTCTGCATAGGGTATCTGTTTGAGGCTGGTAATCCTCTTTGTGAGGTATTTCTGTGGCCTTTCCAGTTGTTGTAGATGTCTTGTGAGGTACATACCAAAAGGGGCATTGTACTCTATAATGGGTCTAATGAGTGACGCGTAGAGGAGAACAATGACCTCTTTTTTCCTGGATGAGAAATCTTTTGTGATGAGGTGTGCCATGTAGAAGGATTTCCTGACTACTGTGGCAATGCGATTATCAAAGGAGAGACTACTGTACACCTGTGTCCCAAGATCTCTTATCACACTTTTAGGGTTAAGTAGACTACCACCTATGTGGTAGCTCATGGGTACAGAATTTTTACCAAAGGGGATGACAATGCACTTTTTGGCATTGAGCATGAGGCCATGGCTTTGACACCAGGCATGATGCCCTTTTGTAGGATGTCCACATTGTTAGGAGTTTTGATTATGGCTCCTAGTTTGCAGTCATCTATGCTCTTCATTAGCCAAAGACCTTCTGTGTTAACCTGTACTTCAGAAAAGTAGATACCAAACAGGAGAGGACCCAGGACTGAACCCTGTGTACTCCACTTGTCACTGTTCTGAAGTCGGATTTGGAGTCTGCTACTTTTACAGTGTGGCTTCTCTCAGTTAGCCAGTTGGCAACCCATCTTGTGACATAGGGATTTATACCTAGTTTAGTGAGTTTATCTACAATTCCAGAGTGGGGGATGGTGTCAAAAGCCTTGGCGAGATATAGATAGGCTGTGTGATCCACCTCACCCTTGTCTACAGCTTTGGTGACTGCTTCAAAGAAGTCTATCAGGTTTAGGAGACATGATCTGCCTTTTACAAACCCGAACTGGGTGGGGTCCAGAGTTTGGAGATTACCAATGTCTTTGTTTATATGTTCCATGATGATACATTCCATGGCCTTGCAGACCAGGCTCATTAGGCTAATGGGCCAGTACTTCCCTGGGTCAGTGGTGGCTCCCCCTTTTTTGGACTGGGATAACCATCACTGTGCACCATTCAGTGTGCACAAAGCATGTGGTGAGGCTATGATTGAACCTGGTGCTTAGGTGGAGTATCAGTTCATTCTGTAGTTCATGTAGAATGCAGCCTGGGATGTTTTCAGGTCCCATGGATGCTATGTTCTTGGCTTTGGAGAGTGTGGTTTTTACCTGTGCAGCCATGATTACAGGAACTTTGCATTCTTCCAGTATAGAGATGGGCACTTTAGGGAGTGAGAGAGGGGCAAAGTTAGCACTGAACCTATCTGCCAGGATGATGGCAATATCAGTTGGTTCTGTATGTTTAGTGCCATTGTGCTGTAACTTAGAGCAGATCTGAGTGCTGCCATTGAGATTCTTGACATACCTATAGTATGTTTTGTGGTTGTCTTTAGAATCAGTGGCAGTTTTGTTTCCGTAACTAGCTTTGGAGGATTTTATGAGGGATCTCAGCTTCTTACTGAGGCTGACCAGGGAGTTCCTGCAATCATGGGATTTTACTCTGTTTTACAACAGTTTCTTTCTTCTATTGTAGAATTTGTTTATGGCAGGGGACTACCGGATTGGCTTCCTTTTTTTGGAGGATAGCATCTTGGTTCTGTTAGGGATAGCATGATCCATGCACTCAAGTGCTTATAAACTGTATTTGTGTAGGATTCAGCAGTCGTACCTCTATTGTCCATCTGCATGGGTGTTGTGATCTTTGCCACTTCTGTCTTAAGAAGTGTAAAGATGGCTTTGGAGAAATTTTTTTACGGTGGTTTCCTTAATGGGGGTGGGATGTGTATGTCTAGGGTGATTAGCTCGTGGTCATATCTGACCAATGAGGACTTCACCTCTGGTGTGGAACACTGGTCGCCCATGTTGGTAATGCATTGTTGGGTTCTTACCAGCCAAAGTAATCAGAATGTCATCTGCATACATTTGAATCTTAGAAGTTTTAATAAGACCTATAGCAAAACCTTTAATATTACTATTTCCTCTAATCAAGTTTGCCCAAGGTTCCATAACTAAAGCAAATAAAAGAGGAGATAAAGGACAACTTGTTTAGTCCCTTTAGTAATAGGTATGGACTGGGATATGTTAGAACTAATTTTTATATAAGCTTGAGAACATGTAGGTAAGTGGGTGATACGTTTAATAAAATTATTTGAAAACTTAAGTTCCTGTAAAAGAATAAAACAGATAATTCCAATTAACTGAATCAAACTCACAGTTTATGTCTAAACTAACTATAGTTAGGTTATTTTTTTAAGTTTTTAGTTGATTCAATTAATGTTATTATTCTCTTAATGTTTTCAAAAGATGTTCTATTTATTATGAAACCTGTTTTTTCCTCATCTACTAAATTAGGAAGAACATTTTTAAGCCTCTGCATAAATAGATGTAAACATTTTATAGTCTGTGTTTAAAAAGGATATAGGTCTGTAAGAGTTACATTTTGTAGGGTCTTTTTCAGGCTTCAAGATAGGAGAAATGAATGTATATTTCCAGGATGGAGGGGACAAATTATTATTTTGTATATTATTAAAAACTGAGAGTAATAATGTTAGAGCTTCATTAGGTAAAATTTTATAAATTTCTGGGATAATACTGTCATTACCAGGTGCTTTATTTTATTTGAGTGAATTCATTTGTTATTGAATGTCTTTTAGTGTAATTTGTCTGTCCAATAGTTTGATTTGTTCTTCTGTTATTTTTTTGTGTTCTTATTAATAAATTCTTAAATTTCATTCTTTGAATTTATTAGTGTAGAAGATTGATTAAGCTAAAGAAAAAATTCTCTAAATTCATTCAATATGTTATGTAAATCTGATACCTTTCTTTTCTTTTGGAGTGAATATATTTCTTTAATATGGTTAAATTTGCTTAATCTTTTTACTTTATTGGCTAAGAAGTTCAAAGATCTGGGATTTATTGAAAAATGAATATATTTAAATGTTTCAAGACTAATAATTTTATGGTTTAAGATTTCAAGATATTTCTTATTTAAAATCTTTATCTCTTCTGGTTTAGATTTTTCTAATTGACTTTTTTTGTTAACTCAAGATTCAAAATATCAAGCTTGGTTTGTATTTCCTTTAACTCTTTATCCCATAAACATATTTTTTTTGTACCAATCGATTATTCTGCCATACAAGAATGCTTTTATTGCATCCCAGACAAATATTTCAGGTGCGTTGCTATTGGTGTTAAATTCTAAAAAACTATACACTTATTTTAATATGAAAGAATTAATTTTTTTTAATTTAGTAATATACACTGCTATTCATTTTATCTGAACATTAGAATGTGCATTAATATGAATTTTAAAGGTTATAGAGTTATGATCTGAAATAGGACAAGAAATAACATTCACATTACTTAACTCGTTCACTCCAATGGAGCTCAGGAAGTTTGCACTGTATCTTCCAATGGGCGGAGCCTAAGCATTTTCACAGAATCAAATGATGTCCTGACATTTCAAATACATGTTCATATCACTGGAACCATAAGGATTTTAGAAGAAATATAAATGGCAAACTCTTCAGCACAAAGTACTTTTTATCGTGTTGCATTCTTTAGGCTCTAGGTCTTAAACTGAATTTTATAAATTACAGTAAAAACATTAACTATTACATTTGTAATATTTTGTAAACAACTTACAGTATCTCAGCAACCACTCAAGTTACACACATACTGTCAGCAGCATTTTATTCATCTAGCTGAGAGCTGACATATGAGGCTAAGGAGTTCTGTCTATATTACTTGGTTGTTGAGCTATTTAGAAAAATGTGAAAATGATATCGATATAAATTAATATAATAAAAACAACAGTTAATATCTATTTACCTGCACTAGGCAGAGGTCAAATATTAATGCAGTTGAGTTTGTTATTGTATAAGATTTAAGATTAAATATTTTAAACCTTGTGCACATCATGGTTTTGGAATTATTGATGCAAATGTGAACAAGCAATATTTGATGCCTAGAGACGTCGATATTAGTTAACTGCAGATGCACCTGGAAGTGTCATCTGGATGTAATGAATTAAATAATCAGTTAAACTATTAGAAACAAAAACTCTGTCTATTCTTGAGAACGTGTTATGTCTATGTAAAAAGAGTGTATACACTAAGGATTTTGGATCAGCATAGTTGTTTATGTCTTTCAATAAAAAAGGAATTTGAAAATTCTTTTAAAAGTTTAGCTGAACTTGAAACTTTTCTATTGCCTTTTGCGGTAGAGTCTGAACTATCAAAAATAGAATTAAAATCACCAGCTAATATAATATTTCCTTTAGAAAATTGAACAATATGGTCTATATGTTGTCGAGCCGAGCTTTGTACAAAGCCAGGAATCCAGTACATGTTAATTACAGTGAAGATTAAGTTATTAAACTCTATGACAACTGAAGCTACCATACCTTTATTATCTTTGTATGATTCTGTAATTTTAGGTTGTGGTAATTTTTTATTTCAAAGTATTACAACACCTCTTTTTTTTGTAAATGTTCAGAACTAATGAGTTTTGAAAAGGATTTAGATTCTAACTTGGAAACATCACGCTCTAATAAATGAATTTCATGCAGAAAAATTAATTCTGATTTATTTAACTGGAGATATTCATTTAAATAATTTCTCTTGTTGGGATTATTCAAACCATTTATGTTAAGAGAAATACAATGTAAAATGTCATGTCTAAAGAGTATTGTGGGTTAATACAGGCTGGTTATAGCTTTCAATAAACTTAGAACTAAAGACAGTTACTAGTAAAATATTGGAAATACAGCAATATATACAATGTAAAACATAGGTAAAAGATTCTAAAACTGAAGTTATATGAAGATATGTATAACTTTCTAGAATACTTGGAGTTGATAACAGTCACCATATGACAGTCTATTCAGACCAAGTTCAAATTGTCCTTGTAGTTCAAATCAATAAACAATGGATGTAAACCTTGTACGTAATAAAACCTTTTATGCGGTAACAAAAACAGTTTTTTTTTTTTTTGTTTTTTTTTTTACATAATAAAACCATTTATTCGGTAACAAAAACAGGTAAGAGCTTTCACAAGAGTGGCTTCTTCAAACCTCAATGATACAATCTAAGTAGATATGCATGCTATATATAGATAAATAACTCTGCATCATATTGACATCATAATTGATTAATAAGCAAATACAATAATTAACTAATGGATGTACCTATATTACTTAATACATTTCAACTAAGAACTACATTTATAACAAAATTCTAATTAAAAATCCAAAAATAAAAATGCATATAAGCATCTGTGCAAAAATGCCTATATAAACTGTACACAAATAAAACGTAAATATATATAAATATATAGCAAAATATACTAATAAAAATAAAAATGTGTATAAATACAAATAAATATATATATATATATATATATATATATATATATATATATATATATATATAACATAGAAAACCTAGGAACATGTATTATATCTCACTTAAAAGCAAGCCTCCTGTTTTTAAGAGCTGGTTTAATAGGAATATTCTCATTTAGACCAGGATGTAAGTGTGCTTTAAGTCTGAAAATCCAATTTGTTTCATTCCTCTCTGTAAAATTCCTAACATCTCCACCTCTCTAACTGGGTATATTGACACATATAACCATAAACTTGAACGAATGTGAGTCATCAGTAGCCAAAATATGTTTAGAGAGTGTATTAATACCAGACTTAATACGTATCTGATATAGATGCTCTCTCACCCTGTCTCTAAGTCTCCTAACAGTTTTATCGACATAAAAGGCAGAACAGGAAGAGCATAGAGCAAGATAAACAACATGCTCAGTATTACAATCAGCTGTTATGTCAAATATATATATTTCTGAGGTAATAGGATGTACAAAAAGATTGGATTTACAAATCTAAGAACAAAAATTACAATTATGACAAGGCTTAGTTCCTTGGTATGACTTATATTCAAACGAACACGTATTATTGAGATGACAAAAAAGTCTAAATACATTTCTCTTATTTTTAAATAAGAACCGTGGTTTCTCACCTACAATATCCTTAATAAGGTGGTCAACAATTAATACATTCCAATTTTTAATTACTATATCTCTAATCTAAATCATGTGTGTAAAATAATGAAAATTTCTGTAAAGGTGTACTAGTACTATCAGATTGGCTGGTATCACAGTATCAATTATTCCCTTCTTCAGAGAAGTATGGACATGCTCTACTAGACCTAACATTCTCTGTGCTAAAGAAACTAGGACGTATTTCTCTAGCTTTATACTTCCTTACAAGTAACCTATCATTAAGGTCAGCTAATTCTCTCTTGAAATTAGTCTGTAATGGATTTAATCTCGAGGCTCGAATTGCCTGTCCCTTCACTATATTATTAAAGGTATATCCAGGATGCATACTCTCTCGATGTAAGTGTGTTCTTATAACATGGCTTCCTGTAAATACCTGTATTTAGTTTACCATTACCAAGGCACTCAATAAAAACATCTAAAAAGGAAATATTGCTAGATGACATAGAGATAGTGAATTTTAAATAATCAGTGAGGGAATTTGCTTCTACAAAAAACTCATCTAAATCAACCTCACTAGCCTTCCAAAGAAAAAAAACAAATCATCTACAAACCACCTGTAAAATATAACAATTTTTTTATAACTGGATAAGGGAAAAAGTTTATATTTTTCCCATACTGCCATCAGGAGGTTGGCATAGCTATTGGCACAAGAAGTGCCCATAGCTAAGCCATCCCACTGAAGATACAGCTCATTATCAAAAAGAAAAATATTATTCTCTAGCATTGTTTCTAATAGTAAGCCAATAAGGTCAGTATTGGTATCCAAGAAGTCAGTATAATTAGTTAAATAATTATGGATACTCTGTATGCCTTGCTGATTGGGAATAATGGTGAAAAGGGATTTAACATCCATAGTTACTAAAAAGTAAGGCATGTTGTCTGGTATGTCAACTGTTTCTTTGTATAGGTCGAGTAGAAACTGTTTAATATCTTTAAGAATAAATGAATTTAAATTCACTACAGGTCTCAGCATCTTCTCTACATACATCGATAAGGGTTCAGTAACCCAACCTCTCCCTGCCACTATAGGTCTCATAGGTGGTTGCATAGGATCTTTATGTATCTTAGGTAGCCCTTGGATAGTAGGGGTTATAGGATGCTCAACCAACAGAGAGTCGAACATTTCTGTTCTAATAATCCCACTCTTTAACAAATCAAATAAAGTACTATACACATTGGAAATATGTTTCTGAACGTCACTTTCTCTAACAGGTAAATAAAAAGTAGTATTACTCAACATCTCATGCATGGAGCGATTGTATTCTTTCATATCTAGAACCACTACTGGGCCACCCTTATCTGCTGGTCTAATTGAAATGTTCTTATCATTTCTAAGATTAGTCAAAGCTTTTTTCTGCTGGAAGGACAAATTATGTTTCTTAGTATCAATTAATGTATCTTTATACATAGTATAAATGTCCTCTTCAACTATTTTACAAAATGTGTCCACTAATGGATGTAAATTAGGGACAAATGTACTAGGTTTACATAATTGTGGGACATAAGTGTTATTAGCTGCATTATCAAACAACAATTTTAGTTGTACATTCCGAGCAAACAGTTTAATATCTAAGATAGTATCTGAAATATTACTATATGTAGTGGGTATAAAAGAAAGCCCTTTGTTCAGGACTTCCAGTTCGTACTTATCCAATGGTCTATGTGAGAGATTCCAAATTAGGTTATTGTTACCTTCTCCCACATCTTCTTCAGAGTGGGTCCCTTCAACTCTCCTATTGGAGCTTTTCTTTTTTGCCTCCCCCTGCTCATAGAACGACTTCTTCCTCACCTGTGGATGTTGGTAATAGGGAAAGGAGTGGGATGTGAGGCACCACTAATATAAGTAGTAATTGTTTTCCTATGAACAACAGGCTCAACAACATTATGGGAAGTGGAGGGCATGGTATAGTTCAAATTTGACTCAGCAGTGATTTCAACATTATCCACTCCACTAACATCACTATCAGAAATAACATGATTGACATCTGCATGAGTATCTGTGTATACATTCTCTTTCTCTGCATTTACATTCTCACAGTTATCACTGCTTGATACATTCCTATCATTATTAATTTCACCATTGACATTCATTACAGCATTTTTAGAGACATGTATACTATTACCATTAGATAGAATACCTATGGAATCTGAAACATGTGCAGGTAATGAACCATTGATTTTACCACTGTTACTTGGTCTATTAAAATTTTTATGATAAGTAGTGTTTCTCGGCCAGGTAAAGACCTGGCTATGTGAAAAATCATAATTATCCCTTTGGAACTTATGCTTCTTTTGTTCTAATAAGCGTTTCTCATAAAGAGAAACGCTATCCAAAAGACGTTCCATTAAAGGCTCAACAACAGTGTCTGGATAACATATATACAAGTCACTTTGTTGTTTCTGAATCAAGTCTATTAAATTCTTCTCTTTGGGAGTAAAAAACTCATTGAGGAGAGACATATAGCTAAGGCTCACCTTTATATTGAGTTGTTGCCAAGGATATAACAGTTCTGGATAGGTTTCACCTGTTGTCGGCATCTTTAAAATACGAAGTCCACTTGGTATTATCCTCTTCTTAATACATGCCTCGAAATGAAAGCGTAGTGGAAATCGTTATAATTTCAAAAAATTGGTTGCAAGAACTGCAAATGCTTCATTCAGGGCATTGAGGTCAACGTTACTATGTCTCTCTTCACTTACGGTACTTGTTCCAGCAAAGGATAGCAACGGGTTGACGTCACTAGTAACGCAATCCAAAAAACGAGTGCGGGATGTCTTTTCTTTTAAACTTTTATCTGATTATAAGGTAATTCAACAATATTTCCAAGTAAGTCTGCCATGGCCTCCCAGTGGTGATACAAAAGAGAATAAGATAATAATATAAAAGTAATAACCCACACCACCAGAAAATAAATGACACTGAGTGTCCACAAAGCAAATAATGTCAAAAAGAAATAATAGAATGAGCTCAGTGACAACCTCTGGCAGTTAATAACAGTCACCATAAGACAGTTTATTCAGACCAAGTTCAAATTGTCCTTGTAGTTCAAATCAATAAACGATGAATATAAACCTTGTATGTAATAAAACCTTTTATTTGGTAACAAAAACAGGTAAGTGCTTTCACCAGAGTGGCTTCTTCAAACCTCAATGACACAATCTAAATAGATATGCACGCTATATATAGATAAATAACTCTGCATCATAATGACATCATAACTGATTAATAAGAAAATACAATAATTAACTAATGAATGTGCCTATATTACTTAGTACATTTCAACTAAGAACTGCATTTATAACAGAATTCTAATTAAAAATGCAAAAATAAAAATGCATAGGTAAAAAATGCATATATGCATCTGTGCAAAAATGCCTATATAAACTGTAATTAAATAAAACGTAAATATATATAAATATATAGCAAAATATACTAATAGGATTAAAAATGTGTATAAATACAAAAAAAAAAGATACATATATATATATATATATATATATATATATATATATATATATATATATATACATACATATATATATATATATATATATATATATATATATATATATATATATATATAACATAGAAAACCTAGGAACATGTATTATATCTCACTTAAAAGCAAGCCTCCTGTTTTTAAGAACTGGTTTAATAGGAATCTTCTCATTTAGACCATGAAACTGAATGGATTATCAGACTTAAAGCACACTTACATCCTGGTCTAAATGAGAAGATACTTATTAAACCAGCTCTTAAAAACAGGAGGCTTGCTTTTAAGTGAGATATAATATATGTTCCTAGGTTTTCTATGTTTATATAGACGTTTTTCAACAGATGCATATATGCATTTTTTACCTTTGCATTTTTATTTTTGTATTTTTAATTAGAATTTTGTTATAAATGCAGTTCTTAGTTAAAATGTACTAAGTAATATAGGCACATTCATTAGTTAATTATTGTATTTGCTTATTAGTCAATTATGATGTCATTATGATACAGAGTTATTTATCTATATATTGCGTGCATATCTACTTAGATTGTATCATTGAGGTTTGAAGAAGCCACTCTGGTGAAAGCACTTACCTGTTTTTGTTACTGAATAAAAGTTTTTTTTTACATACAAGGTTTATATCCATCGTTTATTGATTTGAACTACAAGGACAATTTGAACTTGGTCTGAATAGTCTGTCGTATGGTGACTGTTATCAACAGCCAGAGATTGTTACTGAGCTCATTTTATTATTTCTTTTTGACATTATTTGCTTTGTGGACACTCAGTGTCATTTATTTTCCGGTGGTGTGGGTTATTACTTTTATATTATTATCTTATTCTCTTTTGTATCACCACTGGGAGGCCATGGCAGACTTACTTGGAAATATTGTTGAATTACCTTATAATCAGATAAAAGTTTAAAAGAAAAAACATCCCATGCTTGTTTTTTGGATTGCGTTACTAGTGATGTCAACCCGTTGCTGTCCTTTGCTGGAACAAGTACCGGAAGTGAAGAGAGACATAGTAACGTTGACCTCAATGCCCTGAATGAAGCGTTTCCAGTTCTTGAAACCAATTTTTTGAAATGAAAACAATTTCAACTACAATGCTTTCATTTTGAGGCATGTATTAAGAAGAGGATAATACCACGTGGACTTCGTGTTTTAAAGATGCCAACAGGTGAAACCTATCCGGAACTTTTATATCGTTGGCAACAAATCAATATAGAGGTGAGCCTTAGCTATATGTCTCTCCTCAATGAATTATTTACTCCCAAAGAGAAGAATTTAATAGACTTGATTCAGAAACAACAAACTGACTTGTATATATGTTATCCAGACACTGTTGTTGAGCCTTTAATGGAACGTCTTTTGGATAGCATTTCTCTTTATGAGAGACGCTTATTAGAACAAAAGAAGCATAACCTCCAAAGGGATATTTACGATTTTTCACATGACCAGGTCTTTACCTGGCCGAGAAACACTACTTATCAAAATAATTTTAATAGGCCGAGTAACAGTGGTAAAATCAATGGTTCATTACCTGCACATGTTTCAAATTCCATAGGTATTCTATCTAATGGTAATAGTATACATGTCTCTAAAAATGCTGTAATGAATGTCAATGGTGAAATTAATAATGGTAGGAATGTATCAAGCAGTGATAACTGTGAGAATGTAAATGCAGAGAAAGAGAATGTGTACACAGATACTCATGCAGATGTCAATCATGTTATTTCTGATAGTGATGTTAGGGGAGTGGATAATGTTGAAATCACTGCTGAGTCAAATTTGAACTATACCATGCCCTCCACTTCCCATAATGTTGTTGAGCCTGTTGTTCATAGGAAAACAATTACTACTTATATTAGTGGTGCCTCACATCCCACTCCTTTCCCTATTACCAACATCCACAGGTGAGGAAGAAGTCGTTCTATGAGCAGGGGGAGGCAAAAAAGAAAAGCCCCAATAGGAGAGTTGAAGGGCCCTCTCTGAAGAAGATGTGGGAGAAGGTAACAATAACCTAATTTGGAATCTCTCACATAGACCATTGGATAAGTACGAACTGAAAGTCCTGAACAAAGGGCTTTCTTTCATACCCACTACATATAGTAGTATTTCAAATACAATCTTTGATATTAAACTGTTTGCTCGGAATGTACAACTAAAATTGTTGTTTGATAATGCAGCTAGTAACACTTATGTCCCACAATTACGTAAACCTAGTACATTTGTCCATAATTTACATCCATTAGTGGACGCATTTTGTAAAATTGTTGAAGAGGACATTTATACTATGTATAAAGATACATTAATTGATACTAAGAAACATAATTTGTCCTTCCAGCAGAAAAAAGCTTTGACTAATCTTAGAAATGATAAGAACATTTCAATTTGACCAGCAGATAAGGGTGGCCCAGTAGTGGTTCTAGATACGAAAGAATACAATCGCTCCATGCGTGAGATGTTGAGTAATACTATTTTGTATTTACCTGTTAGAGAAAGTTATGTTCAGAAACATATTTCCAATGTGTATAGTACTTTATTTGATTTGTTAAAGAGTGGGATTATTACAACAGAAACGTTCGACTCTCTGCTGGTTGAGCATCCATTAACCCCTACTACCCAAGGGCTACCTAAGATACATAAAGATCCTATGCAACCACCTATGAGACCTATAGTGGCAGGGAGAGGTTGGGTTACTGAACCCTTATCGATATATGTAGAAAAGATGCTGAGACCTGTAGTGAATTTGAACTAATTTATTCTTAAAGATACTAAACAGTTTCTACTCGACCTATACAGAGAAACAGTTGACATACCAGATAACATGCCTTACTTTTTAGTAACTATGGATGTTAAATCCCTTTTCACCATTATTCCCAATCAGCAAGGCATACAGAGTATCCATAATTATTTAACTAATTATACTGACTTCTTGGATACCAAGACTGACCTTACTGGCTTACTATTAGAAACAATGCTAGAGAATAATATTTTTCTTTTTGATAATGAGCTGTATCTTCAGTGGGATGGCTTAGCTTTGGACACTTCTTGTGCCAATAGCTACACCAACCTCCTGATGGCAGTATGGGAAAAAGATAAACTTTTTCCCTTATCCAGTTAGAACAAATTTGTTATATTTTACAGGTGGTTTGTAGATGATTTGTTTTTTCTTTGGAAGGCTAGTGAGGTTGATTTAGATGAGTTTTTTGAAGAAGTAAATTCCCTCACTGATTATTTAAAATTCACTATCTCTAGGTCATCTAGCAATATTTCCGTTTTAGATGTTTTTATTGAGCGCTTTGATAATGATAAACTAAATACAGGTATTTACAGGAAGCCATGTTATAAGAACACACTATTACATTGAGAGAGTATGCATCCTGGATATACCTTTAATAATACAGTGAAGGGACAGGCAATTCGAGCCTCGAGATTAAATCCATTACAGACTAATTTCAAGAGAGAATTAGCTGACCTTAATGATAGGTTAGTTGTAAGGAAGTATAAAGCTAGTGAAATACATCCTAGTTTCTTTAGCACAGAGAATGATAGGTCTAGTAGAGCATGTCCATACTTCTCTGAAGAAGGGAATAATTGATACTGTGATACCAGCCAATCTGATAGTACTAGTACACCTTTACAGAAATTTTCATTATTTTACACACATGACTTAGATTAGAGATATAGTAATTAAAAATTGGAATGTATTAATTGTTGACCACCTCATTAAGGATATTGTAGATGAGAAACCACAGTTCTTATTTAAAAATAAGAAAAATTTATTTAGACTTTTATGTCATCCCAATAATACATGTTCGTTTGAATATAAGTCATACCTAGGAACTAGGCCTTGTCATAATTGTAATTTTTGTTCTTATATTTGTAAATCCAATCTTTTTGTACATCCTATTACCTCAAAAATATATAGATTTAACATAACAGCTGATTGTAATACTGAGCATGTTGTTTATCTTGCTCTGTGCTCTTCCTGTTCTGCCTTTTATGTCGATAAAACCGATAGGAGACTTAGAGACAGGGTGAGAGAGCATCTATATCAGATACGTATTAAGTCTGGTATTAATGAACTCTCTAAACATATTTTGGCTACTGATAACTCACATTCATTCAAGTTTATGGTTATATATGTCAATATACCCAGTTTGAGAAGTGGAGATGTTAGGAGTTTTACAAAGAGGAATGAAACAGATTGGATTTTCAGACCTAAAGCACACTTACATCCTGGTCTAAATGAGAATATTCCTATTAAACCAGTTCTTAAAAATAGGAGGCTTGCTTTTAAGTGAGATATAATACATGTTCCTAGGTTTTCTATGTTTTATATATATATATATATATATATATATATATATATATATATATATATATATATATATACACACATATATATATATATATATATATATATATATATATATATATTTCTTTGTATTCATACACATTTTTATTTTTATTAGTATATTTTGCTATATATTTATATATATTTACATTGTATTTGTGTACAGTTTATATAGGCCTTTTTGCACAGATGCTAATATGCATTTTTTACCTATGCATTTTTATTTTTGTATTTTTAATTAGAATTTTGTTATAAATGCAGTTCTTAGTTGAAGTGTGCTAAGTAATATAGGCACATCCATTAGTTAATTATTGTATTTGCTTATTAATCAATTATGATGTCATTATGATACAGAGTTATTTATCTATATATAGTGTGCATATCTACTTAGATTGTATCATTGAGGTTTGAAGAATTCACTCTGGTGAAAGCACTTACTTGTTTTTGTTACCGAATAAAAGGTTTTATTAGGAAAAATAAAAAAAATGGTTTTCTTTACCAAATAAAAGGCTTTATTACGTACAAGGTTTACATCCCTCGTTTATTGATTTGAACTACAAGGACAATTTGAACTTGGTCTGAATAGACTGTCGTATGGAGACTGTTATCAACTGCCAGAGGTTGTCACTGAGCTCATTTTATTTATTTATTTTTTACATTATTTGTTTTGTGGACGCTCAGTGTCATTTATTTTCTGGTGGTGTGGGTTATTACTTTTATATTATTATATTATTTTCTACTATACTTGTTTTAGCGAACATCAAATAGCATACTAGCAAAAAGTAAAGGTGCATTTTTATAATAATAAATCCGTCAGAAACCCACCTGAAGTTAAAAACTCCAAATTTGAGTGACATAAATCACCCAAATTAACAAACCAACTAGCAACGAGTTTCTATCAAGCTCCAACTAAGTATGAACTATTTCATAATTAAAAACATGGCATGTGAAAAATACTGTCTGTAATAAGTAAAAAGAGAAGTCATCATATAATCTATATTAGATTAGGTATTTGACAAGGTAACTAAAACTGAATTGCAACAAAGATTATTTTTAGAAGGTTACAAAGGAATAACTTTATAAATTAGCTATAATATAAGAATGTGAAATTATAAGGGCCATTTCAATGACTTCACTATAGAGTTATGATTTACTAAGATAATACGTCTATATTGTTGAAGAGGACACTACAATCAGCTCATTGCAAAAATACTACACATTACAGATGAAGAATTATATCAAAGTTGTTAGCAATTAACTAAAAATGTAAGTTGTATAACTAAATAAATCTAGTTTTACTTTTAATTCTTAAAGTTATTTTATTATAATCAGGAAATATACCAAAGTAATCTTTAATAAGATATATTATAACTTTACAAAGGATAAAACCTATAAGGGTTAAAATATATTTAAAGAGAGAATTTGCCTATACTATAATCATAGAAAGCATAACATATTTCCTATTATGCAAGTATTCTTCTTTCAGCTTTTCCCAGTTAGTGGTTGCCACCGTGGATCACCTGTCTGCTCATGATTGGCAGTGGAGTTTTACAGTGTCAAGTTGCCAGCCCGGGGCCCAACCTTCCACAGAAGGTACACAAACACATACACTCATGCCTAGGGCCAATTTAGAGTATCCAATCCACCTACAGCATCTCTTTGGGATGTGGGAGGAAACTGGAGCACCTGGAGGAAACCCACATGACCACAGGAAGGACATGCAGATTCTGCACAGAAGGCACCCCAGCAGAAGATTGAACTGGAGAACCTCTTGCTGTGAGGTGACAACACTAACTGCCACACCACTGTGGCCACCCCCTATTATGCAAGCATTCAGTAAAAGCTATATCCGTCTGAAATATAAAATAAGGAAACACTGAACTGCTTATATATCATATATAAAGAGTAAAATAGAATTAGGTAAAGCAGCTTTTTAGTAAAGTTCTATATACATATGCATGCATTGTATCCAGCCATTTTGTTACCACTAATCTTTACATGCCCAATAAACAAAAAACAAGACTACTAATAACAAAACACAATATAAACTCGGCTATTAGGGATGTATAATGTAGTACTGTTACTTAGCACCTTGTAATAAAACTATATCAAGGCTGCATTAGGCTAATAGAAAGTTGTTATTGCATAAGATATTTAGATCTTTCTTTCCAGAACACCACTAGGAGAAAAAAAACCTTCTCAGCATAGTAGAAAAATGCCAGACAACAATTATAAAACAAGTATGCAATCATTGAATGAATGGGAAATTTTCAATATATCTACACTTATATACAAATACAAGTATAGACATATAAAAAATAAACAGAAAAAAATAGATATCATTTGTGGCACTAGTTATTAAAATAGCAATACCTATAAATAGGATAAATGTAACAGTTTATCAGTAACTATTAGTTCTATGTTATAGCCATTAAAAATAGCTAAGCCTGAGATGAATTTTCAACAAACAAGTGATTTCAACTACAGTATTATTATTTTAGAACATATATATCTATATAACCATAAAATTATCTTTGTTATAGTTATTTTTACAGAAAAAATAATCCCTTTCTGCCCAGCGAGTATATAATTATAACTGATACTTTCCACTCTAAAATAATGTCTAGCTTACAGTCATCAAAGTCCTTAAAAAAGATTTCACAATGTTGTTACCTTTCATAATATAATAAAAAGTATGAACAAGTTGCTGTGCAGTCCAGAGGAAGATAGATACTTCCTTTTAAAAATGACAACCGAGCTGACGATGACGTCATACGGCTCATTGAAGAAGTTCAGTGTGCATGTGTTCTTGTTTCCAAGCCGTAACAAGTGCAAGCATTCTCAAACTTTTCAGCGGGAAACTGCAAGCAATTCAGGGAACAGCAGAGTCTATTTTACGTCTTGAAATGCCCTCGGGACACATCGGCAACCCTGCAATGCCTCAATAAACAACACAGCAAACAGAGGAAAAAGGAAAGAAAAAAAGAAAAAAAATTCTGTCTACCGTGCTCTCACAACCAGCACAAACCCAAAGACACCAATAAACATGGCTCCAACAAACAAGAAATACGACCACAAAAAAAAAAAAAAAACACCAAATAAAGTCATTAATCATCAAATAACCACCAAAAGCCAATATAAGAATAAATAAATAAAAATACATTTTCTACAGCACCATTAAAAGTAGTTATTCAACAGTCCCATACCATAATTAAAAACAAACCAAGTATAGCAATAAATCAAACTAAAGCATAACAACAACATAGATATAAAATGTTACTGGCAACTACTCAAATATATGTACAGCAAGATAAACCATATAAAGGAGAAATAGAGACCAAGTGAATTGTGATTGTTAAACTTCTTTATGAGTACTGGGTTAATAAAATACAAGAGAAAAAACTGTAACTAGAACACCTATCATAAAATCACAGTAATGCATAGCTACTTAATTTCAATGAACAAAGACAAATTAAACTAATGCAGTTAATGTATTTAAAGGCATATGCAAGCACGAGACTATAAATGGAATATTTTTCTATTTAATATAACAAAATGTATTTTAGTGTAAGTTAATATGTAATATATTCTATGAATTTTTAGAAATGACTATAATAAGGAGAACTGAATAATTATTAAATATATAGGATAAAAGCATATGCTAATGGAAATAATAAACATCTACTAAACTATTCAGGACAAGAGTACCAACCAGAAACACAACATAATACAGAATATATCAACACTCACCTGTTGATCCGTTTTCATTTTCCCAGACTACTGGGTCATAAAAAATACCTTATATAAGGAAAAAAAAGAGTAAAAACCTTGTTGCAGAAAAAAAAAGTTATTTTTTTAAGTTTCTTCTTGTGGTCAACTTTTTCCAGGTTTCATTTTCAGCAATTCTTTTAAGACTGGAACTAGCCCAGTCCATTTCATCTATTTTTCCAGTATTTTGTCAGAGTTAATGTATTTGATAGCTGCATCTAGTTTCTCAAAGATCTTCGGACCATCCTGAAGGGATATTTTCAGCCTTGCATGAAAAAGCAGGTGAGACTTTATTTGTGTTTTTTAAGTTCTTTAAGTAATGGTAAGAATTGCTTCCTTCTAGATATGACAGAATTAGAATAGTCATTATGAAAATGAATGATGTTATCCTTGTATTTTATTGATGACTTAGACCAAGAAATCTTCAAAACTATTTCTTTATCATGAGTAGATAGAAATTTAACTATGACAGATTTTGTGGAGTTACTTCTGGTAAATTTGATGTAGAAAGGGACCTGTGAGCTCTTTCTATGCCAAAATAAAGTGTTTCAGGAAGCTGTAAAATATCAGGTAGCCATGAAGTTAAAAACGTCTCCAAATTATTTTCTTCTAGATTGTCTGGTAGTCCAAAGATCCTGCTGTTATTTCTTTGAGATCTATTCTCAAGATCATCTAATTTATTTTGAAGCAGGGTATTTTGCTTCAGTAATAATTCTAGATTATGTTTATTTTGTTGTATTCTGCTATCCATGTCATATAAAGATGTTTCGATGCCTAATTTGTTTCTTCTGCTGTTTGAGGTCTTGATTTAAAGTCTCCATCTGCTGAGATGTATTTTCTTTAAAAACATCAATTTTCATATCCATTCTGTCAATTTTGTAGATAGTTTCTGGGTAGTAGTTAAAAGAGTTTGAAACTCTTTTTTTTAATGCTGAGTCCTGATGAGAGGATTTTGTGAAGCTCATGTTGAATCCAGATACCAAAAACTTGTCTTTTATTTTTTGACAGTAAAAATTAAAAAAAACTAAAAAAAAATTGATATTAACTTAATAGACTATTAAAGGAAACCAAATATATATAAAAAATATTTTAAAATAGTTTTAAATAAAAATTCCTGTCATAAAAGAAATGATAAGGCAGAGCTGAAAGAAAGTGCTGCTACACAAGGCTCATGCTTGGTCATGCCCCTAGTTATGTATTGTTAACAGATGTTCTCCCCACAGGAATCACAGGTAAATTGATGCAGTAGCCCTTATTATGGATTAATAATGTGTGTGTGTTCAGATGAAAGAGAGTGCTAACAGCATTTATCAGGAATGTGATAAGATGTCATAAAATAAAGGCAACAAGTACAATATTAATAAAAGTTAATACATTAAATAAAATGTGTAATCATGGTATGGCTGTATGCCTGGTGTGTCTGTGAATGTCTGCTGATAGTCTAAACCCATGCCTGCCAAGGATGACATGATAGTTGTATACTCTCTGTACTATACACAATACATGTCTCTCAAGTGTCACACTGTCATGGACTGTAATCACTGTTGCCTAATCCTCTCTGTCATAGGTCTGTCATTGACATGGTTTTGTCAATAGCACAGTCACACTACATCAGTCCACAGTGCACTTTGGTAGTTATATAGGTCCACGTGACATGTAATAGTCCTCTGTAGTTGTGTCCCTGTAGGTGTTACTGCTAGGCCCATTCTGTCCCATGTGGATAGCTTGAGAGGTATGTACGTGCTATAGCAGCTATAAGGCACTGTTATACATAAAGGAAGGGCAGACCTGTAGATTATATTACAGTACTGTTGCAAACTATATAGCCTATACTGGTATTAATGGACTGTATTTCTCTCTCCCTCCACCCCTTATCTTCATCATAATTTATTATCGTTATACATTGGTTATGGTTAACTATTAACATATGTTGTTCTTTAAACATTATGTTGGGCCTTGGATTTTATTATTGTTATGTACT
Source organism: Protopterus annectens (assembly GCF_019279795.1). NCBI lineage: Eukaryota > Metazoa > Chordata > Ceratodontiformes > Protopteridae > Protopterus > Protopterus annectens. The sequence continues at coordinate 1,510,800,170 of NC_056733.1, forward strand.
ACAATGGTTACATACTAACATATCTTGTTGAATTACCTATGTTGTTGGCCTTATGCTGTAACTGTTACTGGCATGCTGTTACTATACTGACTGTTATCTTACTTATTGTTGTGTTCCATATACTATGCAATGTTACATTACTGGGTTATTTGCAATGTTATGGCATGCTGTTATAACTAACTAAATGGATTGTTCATTACTAACCTATACAGATTGAAATACCTCAACACCACAGCTCTACTGGGTAAGCTGATTCCTGGTGATCCATCTATCCTACCTCAGCCAACTGTGGCACCGGGTCCCAGCATGTCTGGGACTCAAGCCATGGTGCCCCCTCCACTAGCCCTTCACCACCAATGGGTAGGACCCCTCAGGGGATGGGGCCCATACTATCCCTGGGAGCAGGGGTGGAGGGGAGGTTGTCACCCATGATCAGCTACTGTTGATGATGCACAGGATAGTTTATTGTGGGTATGAGCAATGCCTGCACCAGATTGAGGGCAGACTTGCCAACCTGGAGGGGCCTGACAGCCCCTGTGTCCAGCCTTCCCTGTGCCCAGCCTTCAACACAATCACCTTTGGGCCAGTGAAGGAGCAGTGTTGTCTGTCCATGTTGGGGGAGCTCTGTCACAATGCTGCCATCTGGAGGCACATGGACCTCTGATTCCACAACACCCTCCCCGTACAAGGTGTTTACCCCCATCATGTGTCACATACTGCCTCTGTATGCTGTCTTGTCTGTCTGGTCTGTCTACAAATGCAACCTATGCAACCCAACCTACTTCCCCAGATGTACCTATATCCCTTCCCCAACATTCCACTCTCTCTTTAAAAAAAAAAAGGACTTCTGTCATACAAAAAAAAAGTCAGCTCATACATAGCTCTCCATTTCACACACATGTCCACAGGACACAAGTAATTTTACATTAATTAATGAATATAGTTATGTTGCCTTCACCTCTTTCTCAGTAGTGTGAGGCTCCAAATTCTGTAAATCCTGCACAGCTGTTGCTGTACAGGAAATGGGGAGCTATGCTTCTTTCCTACACCCATCCTGCACATCCCTACCTACCTTTCAGTATGTTTTCCCCCTGCTTGCTCCCATTTCAGCCTTTCCTATTACCCCTTTTTTCTTTTCTTTTTATATTTTTAGAGCATGTATAAATGGAGCTAAGCAGCACAGCATGCCACACAAATCCACTAAAACTGCTTAAAGTGCCTTAATAATCTTATCTGTTTCTGACAGTGTTAGGTACATCTGCAAAATAAGCACCCCTGCCACATCTCGACCCCACACCCCTGTAAACTACAGCACAGTGCATTGGCCCACTTGACAACTCAGCTTTAAGCTAAAACACCTGTTTCTACCCACGTATCCTGATTGCCACTGCAAGTACATATAATGGAAAAATTGGACATGTACTTGGGACTCTGATGCAGATACTACACCAGTACACATGCAAATACATAATGATGGATGTACGTGAGACCTGGGATAGCAGGTATAGCTGTCAACTGTACAGACTGTTGTAGAATGTCCACAGATGTGCCCCATAGTTTTGGCACAGTGTTCACAGAAGCTTAGCTCTCTGCTAAAGTACTGGCAAGTCATTACAGATTAATGTTAGAAGATCATGACAGACATTTGAGTGCCACATGTCATACCCATCAGAAATCTCATGCAAATCCTGTGCCACGATTTGTATGTATGCAAATATATATTTTGCAAATACACCTGCTACAGCACTGACTTAGTAGCTCAGTCTGTCAAATGTCTTGCATGCAGTACATTTTGCTACCCACAGTCCTGGGTTGCAATCCAATGTGTTGCACTTCATTTACATTCTTGTGAATACAGCAAATAATGACTAAGTCATGCAATTTTAACCAAATCCAGTTGCTGCTACTGAATTTACTGCTGCCAATGTTAGCACATCAAAGGCCTGAAGGTAGGGACACACTGCACATATTCATATAGCCTACTTATATGTCACCTACTACACTCTGATTGGCACTTTTGCATAGCATATGTACTTTAGGAACATGCCTCAACTGGACTGTTATGGGTACCCTCACCCTGGCTCTGGTGTAATGACAGAGTTGACAGTGACACATACAGCTTGCTGTATTCCAAAGTGTTCAGGCTCCCCACTATAAGTCCTAGGCAAAAAGCAGAAGCTGCAGCCTGCAACATATAGCTGTATGTTTACCTAGTTGCTACAGACCTACCTTACCTCACAAACCCCTAGAAAAAGGGATCCACACAACACCCAAACATAAAGGGGTGTGGGGGGGCAAATGTCAAGTGTCAGGAAGATGTGTCACAGTCTGCCCCTACAAACATACAGAGCTGATAGACCAGCAGATACCGCAGCACCATGCATATCCTGATGGGTATGATGTCTGACAGACACATGTCTCTACAATCTTACTGACCTCAACCACATTGTTTAACACTGAACTGCCACATAATCAGAAAGTCATTTGACAAAGACTAAATTTAGCAAGCAAAACTGTGGACATACCTCATAAATCTCAACAGTGGACAGCATTGTACCTACACTCTGTGATACTATAGTCTCCACACCTCAGTAATGTTCATCTCAAAGACTAAGAAAGGGGCCAAGGCCTACATGAAGGCCTTAAATATTGCACTGTTGTGCCATGTCATTGGCTAATGAATGTGCAACCCAGGATGCCTATGGGGAAGATAACCTACAGCAGGTTGGCATTGCTGTCTGTCATTGTGGCAAACTAATGTTGCTGGACTATCCCTCTATATTTGTCCTAACACACGCCAATGTTTCTGACAGTGGCTGTATGACATAGTACTGGGACTTTGCCCATAAGTGACACACCAGAGTAGATGGCATTGATGGGTGTGAAGACACACAGCACACTCTGTCATGGCATGCAGGGACATAATTTATTTTATTTTATTTTACATTTGTTGACCGGGATAGCCCGGCAGAGCTTAGTGGCCCATTTTCAGTGGAGACACAGAGAGAAAAGCTCCATGATGAGATACAATTTATCTACATAAGAAATTAGATTAATGCAAAACAGTAAGTATTCAGTACTTAAATACAATGTGAGTATAGTTTTACACTAGTAGTTGATAATGAGGCTGTACCAAGAGTAAAACATTAAGACAATAAGTGAAATACATGACTAGTTCAATATCAATGTTACATACAATAATTTGTAGCGAATTCTGGCTAGAATGGTTCCAAAATAGGAGAGAGAGAATAGGGGCAGAGTGAAGAGGAAGAGACATGAGTAAAGGAGGTTGAGAGACTAAGATAAGATTGTAGGTTGCTCAAGGAAAGGGTCCTTGAGCAATACCTGACATAACTGGTATTGCAACTGTGTTGTTGATAGCCACATACATAGTGTATTGATAGACTGTGGGGTATGATGTGGGAGGTAACATTGGATAGTGCAGGCCAATTTGGATGTGCAGGGTCTGTACACAGTGGATAGCAACATATCTGGTCCTGTGATGTGTTCCCCTCTGCTTGTCTTTCAGAAAGAATGTATTGACGGAGGCATCTACCATTTTCAGATGCTAAATATAATGTTATCCTGGATGGCCTCAGACTGAATCATAACATTCTGCTCTCCAGGGGTCACCAGCATTGTGAACAACATGCAACACTGTGGACTGACCTCATCACAGCCATCAACCAAGTAGGGTTACAAGACAGAACATACAAGCAGGTCTGACACCGGGCAACAGATAAGTCAATACTGCATGACAAATGGCTGCCTCTGTGGCCAGGGGCCGTACTGTCACAGGTGGAGGACTTGCTGCACAGCAACCACTCTCAGCCACAGAGGAATTCCTGGTGAACTTGGTATCAACCACCAGCTCCCAAGCATCCATCACCCCATGCATCATGGAGGTGGGTGCCACAGCATCCACAGCAGAGGAGCATCTGGGTAAGCCTCCTGTGTTCTTCACTGTAATACTGTATCAGTCATTGTGGCAGCCTCTGTATACCAGTACACAGGTGTCAGGTCTATCTGCATTGGGAGGGGATTGGTTTTAACCCACAGCTGTGCACACATACTCAGGATGTCAGCAATGTAGGCAGTATCACATTATCTACTATACATGTTGATATACACACATATTATCCTGTAATAATGCCACATTTGTTATTGCTGATAATACTTCTCACTTACATTTCCATAGGTACATCAGGTGTGGCCAGAGTCCAAGGTCCTGTACCTGGTGAGTGTGATACTGTTGTTTTATGGATCATATATACCCTACGAATGTTAAGGGCCACCATTTTGCCCTAGACTCAACTGATATGCTTAGCCAGAGTACAATAATGGTATATTCAGTTTCAAAGGGATTAACTGAAGTGCATTGAATTGGTAATCACAGCTGTTATTTTTTAGGAGCAGTAGCACATATGCATTTATTTTTGAGAAGTTCTATGCAGTCTGCTATACAGGGGGCAACAGTATGCAGAAGACAGGAGTACTGTGTTTTAGGTGTAGGTCTATCACATTCACTGACATATTGCTTATCTAATAGGCATATAGTAGTGGCAGCATTGGCCGGATGTAGTTGCAATGCATGTTATAAAGGGTCTGTCTTGTCTGTGTATGTTGTAGTCTACTTGTGTTTTGTGCATGGGATCAGAAATAAGATGTGGTATGTGTAATACAGTTGTGGCTCCTCACCTGCATGTGTGTGTGTGGATCACCATACATAATAGTGCAGGTAGTAATGTACTTATTTTGTCTTCCTCCTTAAGGGTGACCATGGGAGTTGGAGTGTGTCCCCCTCATAACCTGATGTCAGTGTCTCATCAGACTCTGATGATGATGGTGGGCATAGTGAGGCACAGGTGGAGTTGTTGGGGGCTGAATCTGTCCCATGGGTTGATATCCCACTTCCTCCCCTATTGTCTCCACACACAGTCAGTATGGCCACACATACCCAATCCCCTGTGGCCACAGATATTGGACAGTCAGAGTGTGGTGGCATCAAACAGGAGAGTGTGGCAACAATGGCATCAGTGAGTGTAGACACTAGCCATAGCCAGAGACATGGTGAGGTCCCACACAGGCAGATTGACAGGGGTGCTCGAAGGAGGACTGCTGCCCATCCACCACATGTCACAGGTGTCACATCACGTGTCACTAGATGCATGTTTCCATCCATCATGGAGGCACAGGCATATTCCAAATGCAACACCAGATGGATGCTCAGCATCATGGATGCAGCACAGTCTGACATGCGTGACTCCTTCCACCACATTGGTGACACAATGGATTGTTTCACTGATGTAGTGGACAGACAGTGGGGTGAGACACTGTCAGTCCTTGACCGCACATTGTCTGTGCTTGAACATCTGGTGGGAGTAGGATGTCAGACATGTGAACATAGGTCAGCAACAACATCCGCTGAGAGTCCACGTGGCTATGCACACTCACGTTCCCATAGTGGCAGTACCTCCGGCACTACAGAAGGGAGTGTGCTGTCCACACCATGACATGACAGGCCATGGGAACATGGTCCAGGGCAGTCCTGTGAGGGACACGAGCCCAGCAGACACCAGTCACCATCAGTGACTAGCACTGCATCTGACCTGGGCATGGTGATACAAGTGCCACTCCTGGCAGAGACAGTTCCCATGTTCATGGCCAGAGATAGTGAACTGTCCACTCTGCCATGTACTGTCCACAGCTCTCCAACATACTCATGCATAGGGCAAGCACCTGGCTTGACGGTGTTCACACACTGAAACATCCCTGTCACATGCAGGTCATCAACAGACAAAAACAGCACCTCACCATGGCCCAGCTGACCAGCACCCCTTCCTGATTCACATACATGATGTCAACTGTTTGGAACAGCCTAAGTCTCTGGCACCCCCACACCATGCCCTGTGCATGTGATGATACCTGTGCCACATCCCTGCCATCCACACCATCGATACAGGGGCATGTGAAGATGTCTGATGCACAGGGTGACTATATTACATTACATGACATTTTGTAGTGAGTTAATGTTATGCCATGACAGGTGCTGTATGCTGGCATGTGTCATGAGTACATACCAAAGTGTTTGTACCTTTTTTGCATAATGTTAGATTGTCAGTAGTGTTGCAGAATGACAGGTGTCTCTCAGAGTTGTGTATGTTTCTGTTCAAGTAGTCTGAGTGGCTATGCTGTGGAGACTTGGTGGCAATACAGTGGCTCAGGATGGCATGGAAGCACAGTGGCAATATGACATCAGCAAGGTACGGCTGTATATGTGCATGGTTACCTAGGTGTGCATGTATAGAACAGTGTGTCAGGGACAATGTGGGTGGACAGCATAATCCTGCATGCATACCCCATGACAAGGCATGCTAGCCTTGATATGTGTCACCTGGGTGTTCTACACCTACAAATGTAGGTGGTGGAAAATAACATTTATGCCTAGGTAAATGTGGGCTGGTTAGGGCCAGCAGCTAGTCACAGGGCCTTAATATGTATAACCATTGCACACAGATAGGTGCACTGCTGCCAGTGGACATATTTGCATGCATGCACATCCACTCACACAGTTGCCCTTATTGAGCTTAGAACCCCTACCTATCTATTAGTATATACCATAGCACTAAGTATGTATCACATCCCCCGCAGAGCTTACTGGTGTTGGGATTGTCAGCCAGTGCTGTTAAGGTGGATGACATCAGTAGGCCTTGTAAATGAGGCCATTAGGGAGGCTGGCAGGCAGGCACAGGGACTTAAAAATCTATAACAATTCCACACAGACAGGCACACTGGTGCAAGGGGACATATTTACACACACAGTTGCCTTTATTGAGATTAGAACCCCTACCTATCCAGTAGTACACTATAGCACTAAGTACTTATCGCATGCGCTATGGAGCTTATCTGTTTTGAGAGAGTCAGCCAGTGCTGTTAAGGTGGGTGGCATCAACAGTTGTTGACAGATAAGCCAGTGTTGAAGAGGACGCTAGTCACAGGGCCATAAAATGATTGACCATTGTACAGACATGGATGGGATGGGAGATCGCAGATATACCCTAGGGATTACTTCAGTGTCACTGCTTGACAGAGGCACAGCAAAATAATAGGCATAGTTTTATTCAAACTAAAGGGGTGGCGAAAGCCACATAACTATGGGCTAGGCTTATAAATGCCCTTGGGCAGATAGCCTAGTATGAACCTATGAACCTATGAACCTATGAACATAGGCCTGGTGGGCATGTCTGTACTGCTGTAAGAGAAATATCTATGTACACACAAGGTGGTTGATGTTAGATTACAACCTCTACCTACTATTACACACTGCAGCTTACTGTACTAATTGCACATGCCATCATTTACATCTGGTGTACATGTGGCTACAGCCACAGTACTTGTGGGCTATGCAAAGTGGCCTTGTCTTACACAGCTTGTGTGGCCTGCAGAATAACCCTGCTTTATGCTGTTATTGTGTCTAGTGTCATAGCAGTTGGGTACCTGCTAATACCCCTGGTATGTGTGTACAGTTACCAGTATCACCATTTCTGGCCATTTGCAGTTTTCTAGGTGGACAATTGGCTAGTGACAATATGGCCTGTCCAAGTCCTGCATTGCAGTCATTGTACATTATATGACCTGCTCACCATTGTCTGTCTAAAGGGCGACATGTCACAAGCAGAGGGTTCTGTGGTTGGGTGGATTATGTCATTATGCGGCCGTGGTCTTTTACCATCAGATAACAGTTCTGCGTGTAGGTGCAGATAACCCATACACGTGTGTGTGTGTGTGTGTGTGTGTGTGTGTGTGTGTGTAAATATATATATATATATATATATATATATATATATATATATATATATATATATATATATATATATACATACATATATATCTTATAGGGATGTCAACTTAGATGTAGCTGTGTATGCATTATTTGACTGTGTTATATAGATATACGGAGGGTGTACATCACTCTACACCTTTATGTAGCTATATATATTTATAAATATTTATATATATATAAATATTTACATATATATATATATATATACATATATATATATATATATATATATATATTACCTGTATATATGTATGTTACCTCTAGCTATATATCTATATATACATTGTGTGTGTGTGTGTGTGTGTGTGTGTGTGTATATGTGTGTGTGTGCCACATACTGATAGATAAGGGTAATCATGTGTGATGGGGGATAGGGGGAGACAGATACATATAGATAGCTGCCTGTATGCACAGAGATATTTTCACATATCAGTTCTGTAGGCAGATGAGGCATCAGACATGTGCTGAAATTAGCGGAATGTAGGACCATGCCCAGTGTGACTGTCAGTACTTACAAGGTGACTCCAGGCCAGACCTACCTGCACTCTTTTTCTCCAGGATTTTGTGTGCTACAGCCCAATTGGCTGCTCCTCCTAATTCAGCAGTCCAGCACTTCCCTGATATTTGGTCCAAGGTATTCCCCGGCTCTGGACTGAACCTAATATATGACTCATACCTAGCGACCATCCAGATTGTAATAGACTCTACAGAGTTTTGCATCATATTTATGGTACGTTTAACATAGCGTTGTTATTGTGTGGTACATCAGGTGCAAATAATTATAGATTTATATTAGGAAATGATGACAGGCATTTGAGTTACTGACTCCATAGACACCAGGAAACCCATGGCACTACACAGCCTGTTATTCTCTGCACTTTCTACATTTGTCTGGCCAGGAGTTAATCCTTCTCCTTATATTTGGGCCTTTGTTCCACTCCTGTTCATGGCTTTGTCCAGATTGCCTGCACTAAGTGGTTTTAGGTATGCTTTGCCTGAGGTACATGATGTAACACCCCACAAAGGGTTACAGTCTTCACACCTCTGACTGTACATGTTTTGCAGGATCTCCAAAATTCCGCCCCATATGTCTGCTCTGCTCCTCATACAGTTGCATTTTTCTGGTAATATACTACTAAATGGAGCCCACTGAATTGTTGTCCATACTAACAGTTACATGATGGACTTTACATCCTGCTGCTTCTCTGACTTGTTACAACCTGCTGTTACACCAGACACCTTCTAGGTTACTCATAGCATGTATAATGTCTGCATGTTTGGCCCTCTGCACCAACATTCTTTCTGGCTTTGTCCAGCTTTCTTGCAGTAATAGATTGTGACATATTGACAGTCTGTGGGACTCCTACCATAGCAGTACCTCACATGCAAAAGTTGTAGGTGTAGCCAGCTTCAAACCATGAACACCGGCAGTCATGCTAATGTGCTTAGCACATGGAGCCACACCAGCCACCAGAAAGTGAAGTTTAATTCCTCACACTATCAACAGCAGGCAGACATAGACTTTGACCCCTGCATATTGTGGAAATAGAACATGCAGCCAGGTTGTTTTGGACAGCCCTGGGTTGTGTGGACTGTTGTTATATCTTTACAAACATACTGTTACTGCAGTTTCATGGGAACATGGCTGTGTTGGGGTTTGCGGACTCTAGCATTGAGAGTTGTGTGTCTGTCCTATGACCCTGCTGTTTGGCATTTCCCTTGCACACTGCAGTGGGTTTTGCTGCCTTGTGGCCTAATGCATATTATGGGGCAGCCAGTACTGGACAGAGTACCTGTTGTCCCACATAGCTGTTCGTTCTCTGCAAGTAACCCAGTAGCCAATTTTATTCCCTTGCATACATGCAGCAGGTCCTTACCTATGCTACCATAGTCTGGTACCCCATACATTTCTTATAAAAGAGAGTGACTTACCTTGTGAATGCAGCAGTTGAGATGACAGTGCTTCAGGGCTAACTATGTGTGATGCATGCAGTACACAACCAATACAGGTAAGGTACAGGGTGTGCAGTGTGGCTGGCATCCTTTTTACAATGTATGAAAGTTGGAGTAAGGTGTCAGTCCCTAGGACCCTAAGTTGTCAGTGCATGTGCTATACATTGCCTCTTTGCCAAGGCCAGGTCATGCTAGGCTCCCCTACATCTGCTTACAGGGACAACCTCAGGGGGTTCCTCCTCTGAGTTCCCCCTGTGGGTGTGGCTGTGAGGACCTTGGCACTGGTGGGAGGCTCTGTGCCCCTTCCATGTGATGATCTTGCCTCAGCAGCTTCCACAGGATCATATTGTGTAGCATGGCACATACTGTGAACATCTGTGCACATGTGGCTGGATAGTACTGCAGGGCTCCACCAGATATATCAAGGCACTGGAACCATGACTTGAGCAGCCCAAACACATGCTCTATGATGTTCCTAGTTTGTGCATGTGCCTCATTATGGTGTTCTTTGGTAGGTGTGTGTGCATTTCTGATGGGTGTCATCATCCACGGTTCCAGTGCGTAGCCAGCATCCCCCAGTAGATAGCCATACAGGATACTCCCCCTGGCAAACATCTGGTACAGCTGTGATGTGTGCCAGATATGGGAGTCATGATAACTGCCAGGGCTGCTAGCACATGCATTCATGATAATGCCCTGGGATGGAGTGATACTCCTTGTGGTTGATGTACATTCTACCCTTCTCACTGGGTGGTGCTTTAATGTGCACATAAGTGCAGTCTATGGCACCTAGTACCTCAGGGTAGTGTGCTACATGGTAGAAGAGACGCATATTACTGACCCTCTCCTCATGGGTACGGGCTAAATAAATGTGCTCCCTGGCAAGTGTTGGCATGGTAGCCAGGAATGGGTGGAGTACCCTGGATGCAGATTTTATTTTTTTATTTATTTATTACATTTGTTAACTGGGAAAGTCCAACTGGCTAGGAACACATTTTCAGTGGAAGCCCGGGGAGAAAAGCTCCAAAAAATAGTACAATATATACAATATACAGTAGAATATATTCTTTGAATAACACAGCATTAGTTCACTATACAGAAATTCTAAGACATTAAATACATTTCTTACTTACAATAACATAAGTCAGTCTAGGCAAAAAATAAGGCATTACACAATATAGCATTGTTTGACTAGAAATTTGAGATTCAACCTGACAGTGTTGGCATGGTAGCAAGGAGGGATTAATACAAAAGAAATATTTAGATAGAAGGAAATCAGGGAGAAATTGTAATAGTGTTGTGACATACCAGTAAAGTTAGGCAGTGGAGGGAGTGAGAATAGGTGGATTAGCCAGGGGTAAGGCAAGAGCAGAGCCAATTATTAGCTAGGTAGTTTATTAGTAGTTGTTTGAACTCAAGGTGGTGTGGGTTTTTAGTAATTGTATGTGGCAGAGTATTCCATAGTTTGGTAATTTTATAAGACTAGAGACAGTCCCTGTGATAGTTGCAGGATTGAATGACCTTTAGAGTAATTTGTTGGTGGATCTGATAGTCCTGGAGTTGAGATTGGGTTGGAGAGGGCAGGGCAGTTAGTGTGAATGTGACTCATTTTGTGGATTATCGATAGTTGGTTGAGAATTAGTAGGTTAGGGAGTTCAAGCCATTTTAGTTGAGAGAGCACAGCACTGTGGTGAGTCCTGTGTGGGGTATTCAAGGCAAACTTTGCAATTTTGTGATAGCAAGATTCCAGATTGTTTAGATCAAATTTGCAAAGGTTGGTGAGTATGCAAGATCCGTAAAGGAGGGGAGAAAGCAGGTGATAATGGGCAGAGGCAAGCCTGGCATTATGGGATAGGTATGGTTTAACCCTATATAAGGTGCCAAGGTTGATGTGCACTTTTTTGATTGTCAAAGAGACATGTTTTTCAAAAGTTAGATTCTCGCCAATAGTGACCCCTAGGAGTTTGGTATGAGTTGCGGGTACTATCTTGGTACTTTCTGAAGAGTGGATTGACAGAGGGGGATGGCAAGGTTTGGATTTTTTGTTTTTGAAGATTATTAGTTTTGTTTTATGTGGGTTGAGAATTAGTTGATGCTCTGATAGGTATTTTTCTATATTTAGGAAGGATGATTGCATTTTTATTTGAGGTTCAAGGGGGTGTTGGGGCATGCTATATAAGGGTAGCATTGTCTGCATATTGTACAGTTATGGCAAGTTTATCTGCTGAACGAAAGCCATTTGTGAATAGGATGAAGAGGAGAGGGCCTGGTATAGACCCTTGGGGCATGCCAACAGAAATAGGGAGAAGGGGGGAGAGAGCATTTTCCCATTTGGTGGCCTGCTGCCTATTGGAAAGATAACTGAAGAACCAGGACAGAGAGGGTATGTTGATGCCATAGGTTGAGAGTTTATTGAGTAGGAGTTGGTGGGAAATGGTGTCGAAGGCTTTAGACATGTCCAGAAAGATGGAGGAGACTGCCTGGTCTTCATTTAGGAGTTGATGAATGGTGTTAGTAAAAGAGATTAGGGCAGTGGAAGTACTGTGTTTGGGTCTGAAGCCATGTTGTGAGTGGGATAAGAGATTGTTAGAGAGTAGATGGTTGAGCAGCTGTTTATGGGAGGGACATCCTTTGGAGGGACATCCTTTGTGGAGAGAGATGATATGGGATATTTTCCAGAGAGCTGGCACATAATGTTCAGAGTTTGAGTGATTGATCAAGATTGATATGGGTAAGCAATGGATGCTTACCTCAGATGCCTGTGAGACCCCCATCATGTCCCCATCGGTCTTTGAAAAGGACCTGTAGCTAGTGTTCTAAGGGCTACACATACCTTTGTTTCCACTGGGATGGGTTCCCCTCTGTTGGCTCTGGGTCTGAGTTGAGGGAGTCAGTGATCAGTGAGTTCTTCTAGTATGTCTCTGTCCATCTTGTAGTGCTCTACAATCTCCACCTCATGTAGCTTCTGAAAGGGTACCCTGGGCCTGAGAACTCTTCTCCTTCTCACTCTAGGCCTATTGTCAGTGGCAGCATCAGCACTGGCCTCAGCATCTAGCACATACAGATGAGCAGACCTGCAGCAGCCATTCTGTCTGTTAAAATTCCCAAATATGTACTCCAATGGTGCAGATTATGGGGGAAAAATCAGATTGTATACTCTATAGGTTTAAAGGTGTTTACTAGGCTAACAACCACAAGGGCCTTTTTAACCCTAGCCATGCATTCCAAATCTCTGACTAGTTATGATATCCTTGATAAGTGTAAGTATGGGCCTGGGAGACGAACAATTTACAGGTTACCTGTTTGCATTAGAGACATAGGTGCCAAACCAGGGGTGGATTTCCAGTTTCCTATACAGTTGTCCAATCTGCACTTGAACTGGGTTAGGGAGGAACTCTGCTTCATATGGAGTGGGAGCCTATTCCATAGATGGGGTAGTCTCTGGGATACATACCTATCTCTCCAGCAAGTCCTAGTTATATCACAGGCAAGGTTTAAAACTTTAGAACACATGATTCTGCTACTGTTTGTTTTGTGGATATGCAGGTGGTCCATCCGAGTGAGGTCTGACAATGGCCTGTATCCTAAGCATAGATCTCCCCTCAAAAACCTGTAGGAGACAGAATACAGGGATAGGGTCTTGAGGCAGTCTGCACAGGACATGTTACTTTCCCCCTGTATTTCTTTAGTGCAGAACCTCTGTGGACATTCCAGTTGTTGGATATGCCTGGTTAGGTACATACCAAAGTGGGCATTGTACTCAATGATAGGTCTGATGAATGCCGAATACAGTTGAACATTGACTTCCATGGACTTAGATGCCATACCTTTGTTTATAAGTTGTGCAACATAGAATAATTTTTTCACCACTGTAGACACGTGATGATCAAATGATAGATTACTATCTATATGTGTCCCTAAGTCCTTGACTTCTCGGTCAACTTTAACGGGTGTGTTGTCAATATGATAGATACCAGGGATGGATGACTTCCCAAAGGATACTATTATGCATTTCTTGGCATTTAGTTTTTGTCCATGGCTCTGACAATTATTTGTCTGTGTCAGCCCCTACTGGAGAACATTTGTGTCAGTTTGAGATTCAATGACAGCTCCTCATTTGGAATCATCTGCAAATTTAATCAGCCACAGACCACTATCATTGGCCTTCTGTGATGTAAATGCCAAAATGCTGCAGACCAAGGACTGATCTATGAGGGAATCCACTTGTAACTGCCCTCTTTGTAGAGGTGGACTCCCCAGTTTAACATCCAGGGTCCTGTCTGTGAGCCAGTTGGCTATCCACCGGGTGACATACAAGTTTGTACCTAATATCTTGAGTATGTCAACAATGCTTGAGTGGGGTATTGTGTCAAATGCCTTGGTCAGGTCAAGGTAGGCAGTATGAACGATTTTGCCCTCATCCATTGCTTTGGTGACCCTCTCAAAGAAGTCTACATCATTGAGTAGGCATGATCTGCCCTTGACAAAACCAAACTGGGTTGGGTCCAGTGTCTAGAGGTTTACTATATTTCTATTGATCATCTCCATGATAATTCTTTCCATGGCTTTACATATAAGACTAGTGAGGCTTATGGGTCTGTAGTTTCCAGGGTCTGTAGATGGCCCACCTTTGTGCAGAGCAATGGATGATGCCTTTCTCCATTCATGAGGCACAAAGCCTGTTTGGAAGCTACAGTTAAATAATAATTCCAGAGGCCATGATAGGTCAGGCTTCATGCTATTTAGAAGGCATCCTGGGATATTGTCTGGGTCCATTGATGCAGTGTTCTTGGTCTTAGAGAGAGCACTAATGACCTGGTCCCTAATAATAATAGGGGGAGTTATATTTCATTATATTTCCTGTGGGAATATTGAGGGGGGGGTAAAGTTGGAAATGAATTTATCAACCCAGAGGGTATATATATCTTCTGGCTCAGTATAAGTGGCTCCATTTGCAATGAGCTCTGCACACAATTGTGTATTGCCTTTGAGGTTGTGGACATATCTAAAGAATGCTTTATGGTTGTCCTTGGCCTGGGAGTCCAAACTTTCCTCAAATTTGGCTTTGGTAGACTTTATTTGCCCTCTGAATTGTTTGTTTAGTTTGATGAGAGTGCTTTTATCCTGCTGGGTGCTGGACCTCCTAATTTATGCAGTGATTTTCTTCCTCCTGTTATACATCCAATTGATTTTGTGATGCCAAAAGAGTGGCTTGGTTTTTGGTGTTAGTTCTGTACTTCTTCTTGGTGGGTACAGCTGCCTCTATGCAGCTATTAACATGCTTGTACAGGGTTTCTGTGAACAGTTCTGCATAGGCAGAAGCGTTCTCAGGGTTTATAGGGGCTTGAAATTTTGTCAGGTTCTCACTTAATAGCAGGAGATCAGCCTTAGAATAGATCCTGAATATCTCTGGTTGAGCTGGGGGGGTCCAGTTTTTATTTTTACTTCAAAAGAGACCATTTTCTGGTTTGACCTTATCAGGGATGGAATTACAGTAGGGGGTATGCAGCACTCTCCCATATTAGTGAAGACCAGATCCAGTGTGGTTGCACCCCTGGTTGGTGTATTGCCTATCTGGTCCAGGTTGTTTGTGTTTACAAAATCCAGGAATCTCTGTCCATGTACGTTGGTATATACATTCATATAGGCTTCCCAGTTAATAGTGGGGCAATTAAAGTCATCCATGAATATGGTATTGGTTTGGATGGTTAGTGTCTCTAATAATTTTAATGCATGGTATGGGTTTTCTCAGTCATGGAGGGGGGACCTATATCTTCCAATGAAGTGGTATTGGATTTTACCTATGATGATTTGAACATGGAGTAGCTCAAGTGCATTGTACTGTTTGAACAGCCTTGAAGTATATTTATTTTTAATGTAAATAGAGACACCTCCACCTTTAGTCCCTGCCAGTGAAGTAGCCAGTATAAATATGTGGAAGGTATTATAACCTTGCACTGCTGGTGTGGTCTCCGCAGCTTTAAGCCACATCTCAGAGATCGCATAGACATCAGCATTCTCTAGGGTAAAGATAGCTTCCAGGGTGTGGAGTGTTCTGCTGCAGATGCAGCATGTATGATTGGATAGCTATGATGCATTCCACCTGCCAGGTACATCACTGAGAGGTTTGAATGGACCAGTGTAAGTGGAATAGGGGTTATCAGTAATTTATACATGATTGGCTTTCCCAGGCAATTTCATTTTTTTTTTTTTTTTTTTTTTTGCTGCCTTCCCTGCTAAGCACTATGGCATGGCTCACAAACCCACAGAACTGGTATAAACACTGTTCAGCAGTTTGGACACCCCACCCTCATGCATGGGCATGGTTAGCATAGCTCAAACCAGCTAAACAAGTGCCCTGCAGCTAAACAAAGCTTAGCAGCACTAGACACACATCCCGGCTTAGCTGAGCAGTGCACCATGCAAATGGGTGCCACCGAGCTCCAATCCGCTTAAAACTTATAGTGACACACACCTTTTAATGTCAGATAGCTCTTATCTGGACACCATCATGGTTCTGGGGCTAAATGGATTTTATATGTGGGCACAGTAGCCCATTTTTGCTATTGGGTAATCCCAGCTCATTTGCATAGAGATCTGTGCACACAACCTGGATACTTCACTATTCCAGGGCCTGCCTCCTTTGCAACCATTGAAATTTACCATTGAACATACTCGATACAGGGGCCCTACAATGCATTATTCTCGCATAATTCTTATTTTTAGTTTTTAAATTTTTTAATATTTTTTTTGCATAATGGCACATTTGCTCGCTGCTGTGCCACACAAACATAATGTTTGTTTGTCTTTAGGCTTTTCCTGGTTAGGGATCGCCACAGCAGAACTCTGGTCTGCTAATGATTGGCAGTGGATTTTTTTGGTGCCGAGTTGCCAGCCCAATGCCCAACCTTCAAAGAAGACACATCCATTCACGCATGTACCTACCTGCATGTCTTTAAACGTCACTCCGCACAAACGTAATATGAGTATTAAAAAAATTATTTATTAAATTATTTTGCATTATTTTTTGGACACACAGGGCATAGTTTTGTGCATACCTT